>NW_017308201.1:89382-114815 GCF_000935625.1 Nanorana parkeri | reverse complement strand
GGGGGGGGGGGGGGCAGGCCTAAAGCTGTGTAACAGGCCCCAAAATTCTTCCTGCTGTGTCCAATTCCTCATGCTGTGCCCAGTTCTTCCTGCTGTGTCCCGTTCCTCCTGCTGTGTCCCGTTCCTCCTGCTGTGTCCCATTCTTCTTGCTCTGCTCTGTTCCTCCTGCTGTGCTCTGTTCTTCCTGCTGTGCCCCGTTCCTTCTGCTGTACGCCATTCCTCCTGCTGTATCCCATGCCTCCTCTGCTGCCCCGTTCCACCCATTGTGCCCCATTCCTCCTGCTGTGCTCCCTCTTCTCCCAGCGGTAGAAAGCCAGCGTCAAGTCTCCCATCCAGCAGATGGGAGCAATAGTCAGCCGGCTATTTTAAATTGCAGTAGCCAATAGCAGGCTGGCTATTGCATCCGCCCACTGACAATCAGCAGAGGAGGACCTGAAGGAGTAGGCAGCAGTCATTCCCCAGTGAAGTGGAACGGTGACACTAGGGGGTCTAATAGATGCAATGAGACATGTGCGATTAGTTTCGGAAAGATTCAGGTTTCGGAAGAATGTTTGGAAATTCGTACATTCTGATGCATCCGGACTTCCAAATGACAGAAATAACGAATGCAAACGAATACGAATTTCCCATAACCAAAATTTCGGATCTATCTGAATTTCTTTCCCGAATGAAGCTTTATTGTGTAAAGCATCAACTTCAAAAAATTCCTACCAGACCCTTGATCCAAGCACAGGCCTGGCAGGACAGGGGGGCTTATTTGCATTGGGGTACCCCTTTAATTAAGGCCGCCCCCCATTGAATGAGTAAGGGGTACCTGTATTTCTACTTATTCACTAAAGGGTTAAAAGTAAATGTAAATAAAGAGACCACACTTTTTGAAAAAGTCCTTTAATTGCAAAAAAAGAAAACAGTCAGTTGTTGACAATTCCTTTATTTAAACAAAACAAAAAACGGTTCCATCGATGTAACCCAGCGTCAATCACGATGGCCGACGCCCACCGACGAAGACTATCTATCATCTATCTATATTTAGTCCAATTTCGGTATGTTATTTTAAATAAAAGTTTGGCTATTTTATTATATTGGTTGGAGTCTTACAATTCATATTATTTTAAATCCATGAAACTAAGAAAATAGTCTCATATAATAAACACAATTATTTTAAAAAAATATATAAAAAAAGTGGGAAAAGTAAGTTTGGAGTTTCGGCCTGATACATGATACACATAAGAGTAGCATGGAGCATGGCACTTGGATACATATGGGAGCAGCATGGTACTGACATTGTAACTGAAATCTAGCACTAAATACAGCATTTGCTTGTACTGACACATGCAGAAGTATGGGGAACTCTGATAGTACATAGAAACATGTAGAGGACATGGTCATATAGCACTCAGGCACATGTAAGAGACGGTGTAATACAGAACTCAGACACAAACAGAGCAGACAAAATATCAGGGTACACAGAGACTTTTAGAGTACGGGGTCATACTAAACTAAAAGACATGGAGAGGATGGAATCATATGGAACTCAAACACATGGAGATGATGGAGTAACAGCACTCGGGAGTCATATGGCATTTAGATACATGTAGAGGACAGTTCAATGGCTAAGACACATGCAGTGATCAGAGGGTCTGTCTCCAATATACATGGAGCAGGGATCAGAGGGTCTGCATCCTGTACACATGTAGTAGTGGTGATCCCAGTGTCTGTCTCCTGTACACATGTAGTAATAATCGCACTGTCTGTCTCCTGTACAAATGTAGTAGTGATCGCACTGTGTCTCCCATACACATGTACTGTAGTAGTGGTAATTAGTTTCTGTCTCCTGTACACATGTAGTAGTAGTGATCGCAGTGTCTGTCTCCTATTCACATTTAGTAGTGATGATCGCACTGTCTGTCTCCTGTACAAATGTAGTAGTGATCACACTGTCTCCTGTACACATGTAGTAGTGGTGTTTGCAGTGTCTGTCTCCTGTACACATGTAGTAGTGATCGCACTGTTTGTCTCCTGTACACATGTAGCAGTGATCACACTGTCTGTCTACTGTACACATGTAGTAGTAGTGATCGGAGTGTATGTCTCCTGTACACATGTAGTAGTAGTGATCGGAGTGTATGTCTCCTGTACACATGTAGTAGTAGTGATCGGAGTGTATGTCTCCTGTACAAATGTAGTAGAAGTGATCGGAGTGTCTGTCCCCGGTACACATGTAGTAGTAGTGATCGGAGTGTATGGTTCTTGTACACATGTAGTAGTAGTGATCGGAGTGTCTGTCTCCGGTACACATGTAGTGGTGATCGGAGTGTCTGTCTCCTGTACACATGTAGTAGTAGTGATCGGAATGTATGTCTCTTGTACACATGTAGTAGTAGTGATCGGAGTGTATGTCTCCTGTACACATGTAGTGGTGATCGGAGTGTCTGTCTCCTGTACACATGTAGTAATGGTGTTTGCAGTGGATGAATGGCTCTCCTCCAGCTCAGGCACACTGGCACTCTGGCAGCACCCAGACACATGAAGCGTGTAAGCTGAGAGCTGGCTCCGCCCTCCCGCTTGCTGGAGTTTCGCTCGAGCCCGGTAGCGCTGCACCACAGGTCCTGGTAGAGCCGTAGAGCACCTCGGGGAGAATTCCGGTGTAATTATCGCTGCGCTCCGCCATTCATGACCGGTTTAGTAAACCCATGCAGATGATGTGCTGTGATCCGTCCGTTCTCCTTTCTGTGCTCCGGTAAGAAATCAGCCCGTATTGCTCTGACAGGACCGTGCGCGGCCGCTGTGTCCGAGAAGGAGGAGTGATTCGGTCAGATCCGTAGATCCGCCGACGCGCACACCCCACTGCCGGGGACACGGCCACCTCCAGGGATATGATAGTCGGGCCGCAGTGAGGCGACGCCTCGGGCCTCAGCTCCGGACTGAGCGGAGAAAGGAAGCAGAGGAGGTGGGGGTGTACAAAATGGCGGACTCTGCGCGGATCCTGCCCGGCTGACTCCGGAGGGACTCTGAGCTTCGCCGTACGGAAATCAGGACTGACGGTGTGCGGAACTAAGAGCGGGGCGGAAGCTACCGGGAGCAGCGTGTATACGGTGAGTGTGGGCGGCAGGCTGTATGGAACCCGGGGCCTGTGTGATGGGGGGAGACTCTTCCCGGTGAAAGGGTGGGGGGGGGGGACTTTGCCCGGTGATTGGGAAGGGGTGTGCGACTCTACCAGTCAGCCGATTCCCGGTGGCAGCCCAATGTGTCATGTATCTCATGATCGGATTGTTTTTTTGCAGGAATTGCTTTGTCCATACATAAACACATTCCTGGGCTCCTTTGTAGTAGACATGTCCCAGGGAAGCTGAATTGGGGTGCTATGGTGTAGTAGATGTGTCCTTGTGAAGCTGAATTGGTGGCTGAGGGATAGTAGACCTGTCCCAGGGAAGCTGATTTGGGGTCCTATGGGGTAGTAGACCTGTCCCATGTAGACATGTCCTTGTGAAGCTGATTTGGGGTGCTATGGGGACCTGTCCCAGGGAAGCTGATTTGGGGTGCTATGGGGTAGTAGACCTGTCCCAGGGAAGATGATTTGGGGGTGCTATGGGGGTAGTAGACCTGTCCCAGGGAAGCTGATTTGGGGTGCTGTGGGCTAGTAGACATGTTCAAGGGATGCTGATTTGGGGTGTTATGT
Source organism: Nanorana parkeri (assembly GCF_000935625.1). Taxonomy (NCBI): domain Eukaryota; kingdom Metazoa; phylum Chordata; class Amphibia; order Anura; family Dicroglossidae; genus Nanorana; species Nanorana parkeri. The sequence goes on along the minus strand of NW_017308201.1, from coordinate 111,136 downwards.
GGATAGTAGACATGTCCTTGTGAAGCTGGATTGAGGTGCTATGGGGGTAGTAGACATGTCCTGTGGAAGCAGAATTGGGGTGCTGTGGGCTAGTAGATGTCCCAGGGAAGCTGATTTGGGGGTGCTGTGGGCTAGTAGACATGTTCCAGGGAAGCTGATTTGGGGGTGCTGTGGGCTAGTAGACATGTCCCAGGGAAGCTGATTTGGGGGTGCTGTGGGCTAGTAGACATGTCCCAGGGAAGATGCTTTGGGGTGCTGTGGGCTAGTAGACATGTCCCAGGGAAGCTGCTTTGGGGTGCTGTGGGCTAGTAGACATGTCCCAGGGAAGCTGCTTTGGGGTGCTGTGGGCTAGTAGACATGTCCCAGGGAAGCTGCTTTGGGGTGCTGTGGGCTAGTAGACATGTCCCAGGGAAGCTGCTTTGGTGCTTTGGGGTGTGGGGGGATAGTAGACATGTCCCAGGGAAGCTGCTCGGGGGTGCTGTGGGCTAGTAGACATGTTCCAGGGAAGCCGCTCTGGGGTGCTGTGGGCTAGTAGACATGTTCCAGGGAAGCTGCTCTGGGGTGCTGTGGGCTAGTAGACATGTTCCAGGGAAGCTGCTCTGGGGTGCTGTGGGATAGTTCAAATGTCTGTTTTAAGGTGTTTTCAGGGTGCTATGGGGTGGTAGACATGTTGGTGAAGCTGATTGGGGTGCTTGCCTGTAATACGCCCAGGTGGGACACATACCCATAGGAAATAATGGGATTTCGGTGTTTGAGCGTTTTGCAGAGCGTAGGAACGCGCTACAAAACGGCCAGGTGTGAACCAGGCCTTAGTTTCACACTTGTTGATTGGATCCCATTCAAAAACTATGTGAAAGTTGTGTGAATGTTGTTTGAGGGCCAATTCACACCTCTGCAGTGTTTTGCGGGAACAAATTCATTATGACAATGTACGTTACCACTTTTTAGGTTACATTTACTTTGAATGATACCGCAACACACAAATAGATCCGCTGTGACACATGCTTTACATCGCCAAGTCGCATGCTGCTGTGCGTGGTGGTGCTCTGTGTTGCAAAAAAAGGCATCTGTCTGTTTTTGTTTTGCATTGTTTAGTGTGTTGGCACATTAATTTGATGGGGCCGCCTTAACGCAACCCCACACTCTGCATGGGCCCTAAATAAATAAATAGACCCCTGGGTGTCCATTTGCGCTTGAAGCTTTCCCTCCTGTGAAAACTGCGCCTAAAGCATGGTGAGACCTGTCGCATTGCGCCCCGTGTTATGCTTCGTATCTTGGTGTGTTTTTTATTTTAAAGTCCTGCATTCTGCAGTTTCCCTGCCCTTACCCACAGCCCATTCACGCTTAATGGGGACTCTCGTGCAGTTTTGACTGCAGCTTGTTCATTAGTATCTTTATTGTTTTCTCATTAAAGCATGAAAATGGGAATAAAATATGTGCAACCCAAGAAAATGGGGCAGAAATTGCAGATGGGTCTGTTCAGATGCGGCCGCTGTGCCCAGTTAGTTGAATGACAGCGGATGCATCGGTGGCTGTCATATACAGAATGATTACCTTGGATTCGGGATAGATGATTGTCCCGGGACGCAGAAATATTACATCCAGGAACAAATATCTATCCCAATCCGCAGGTAATCATTCCATATACAGCAGCCACCGATGCGTCCACGGTCACCCTGTCATTCACTTGAATGGGCACAGGGGCCACATTTATACAAACCGTCTGGGTTTCCAGCCGCAAGAATCCGTAGGCTCTTGTTGTAGTGTCCCCAGACACGCATAAAAAGCCTGTGTGCATGAGGCCTTAAACCTTGGTTTCTAGCATGCGTTTCTATGCAAGGGTGACGTCACAAGGCCTTTTTATGGGATCCAGGGAAACCTGGGGATCCTATATCCCAGGAGATTGTGTCCTTGTACAGTGCTGGAGCATTGTTTTGTAAGATTTGGCTTCCTGAGCTTTCCTAGGATCTTGCACTGTGGCCCAGTGATATCACTGGCATCTATGGGAAGCCAGGTTGTAAGGAAAGTTATACTTTAGATAAGGGCTTCTTCTTCTTTTTTTTTTTTTTTTGAGGGCTGTAATAAGAAAATTGTTCCCATACTGGGGCCCAAGAAGAAATTTTCTATCAAAATTTCAGAAAGCCAAAGAAAGACATTTAGAGGGTTTCTAAACCCAACAAGCAGTAGATATATGTAAAAAACAAATAAAAAAAACAACCCGCTTCAGCACTTACCTTAAATGATGTCTCTTAATCTGATCTTCTTTCCTGATGTTTTCATCTGTCCCTCCAGCGGTGCGGCGGCTCTCCGATCCAGCGCTGACTCCTCTCTGCTTACAGGTGCTACCGATCCAGCGGTGTCTGCATGCAGGTGTACGCGTCCATAGACTTACCTTGCGTCTCTGCTCGTCTCCCAGCCGAGAATCCGAACTGCGCATGCGCCCGCCCCAAGATGCTTTGCGGCCGCCTGAGCAGTTTCGTTTTCTCGGACGGGAACACGCAGCGAAAACAGGGTAAAAGTTTAAACCGCTGTTAAAGCGGGGTTTAAAAAAAAAACTTTTTGCCTTCATCTACTGCTTGCTAGCAGTAGATAAAGGCAAAAAAAACGCAGGCTTTAGAACCCCTTTAGGGTAACTGCTTTAACATTGGGGGGAGGGAAAAAAAGTGACTTTAATGTCACTTTAACAATCGGTGGTGGGAGGGCGGGGGGAGTTCTGCATGTGACAACCATTGCAGAACATTGCCTAAACTGGTGGTATGATGCTACACGCAGCTGCTGGCTGAATCTGCCTCATCCTTCCATGGTCAAAACGCTCCCTGGAAATCAGAGGACGTTCTTAGAAAGCTGTCTCCTGTCCGTACAACAAATGGCGCAGATTGTGAAAGATTCATGAATTTGGTGCTGGACTTTCTAATGCAACCATAACGCCAGAAAAGTGTCAGAGTTTATTGAAACGCTTCCAATTTTTTTTTTTTTAAAAGCTTTCTGCCTCACTATAAAAAGAGTTTTCTGGTTTTCCATGCGGTGCGTGTTTTGTTATACAATGTCTTTTTAGCTTGTTGCATTTAGGATTTTCATTACGACTTTTATTAAGAAGTTACCCACACCGAACACATTCAGGGAATTCCATATCGCATTTGCACCAAATTCTAAAACATGCTGTGCCATTATCCCCTGAGCCAAATTCAGGTAGTTCTTATTTGTGCCTTATTTCATTCTGGCGCTGTGCTTTATGACATATTCAATAAATAAACTCGGATAGTTCAGTAATAAGAAAAGTGATGCAAGGTAAGACCAAGTACTTTTTCAGAGTTACTGTTGTAATGTTCATATTGTATATGTTTGTCGCAGTTTTCAAGACACACCTCAGGTGCCGCATTCCTTAAAACTGAGGGTCCAAATCTGTCTGACGAATATGTGACACTTTGGACAGAGATGTGACACAATGTGCATATGTCTTTCCCAAAGTTTGTCTCACAAGCCAGCTCCAGTTCCATAAGTTTGCACCAAATTCATGAGTGATATGCAAGTTTGTAAATGAATTTGGCATAATAATGATACCATTTCTGTATCCCTGAGACACTTTCCTTATGTGCCTCAACCACATTCTTTTTGAACTCTCCTGATTATGGGCTCTCCTCTCCATTTCTGCAAGCTTCAGTAAAGCCAAGAGAGATAACATTAGTAGTAGACCTTTCTGACTAGCGCCCGGGTCATTCAACTCTTCATGTCGTAATCTTGTCTGTAGTTGCTCACCCCCACCTCACGTGCCCTAGCTCCCTGTACATGTCTGAGCTGTCATTCATAGTCCGTGTGCCAGCACTCGCCATTGATCTGCTAATTTTGTACTTGGTCACGAATGGCACCAATCCCAAAGATGTTGGTAACCTGTTTGGTTCCAGACCTATAGTTTACAGCAGATCTCTGGGCAAACCAAAAAAAAAACTACCCTTGCAGTGGGGCTATCCCTGCACTGCAAGGGTTAACTGCTTGTTTATGCCTCGGGGACTGGGGTAAAGCACTTTTACGTACCTGATTTCCCCCTGCGGTCTCTTCCCTTCCACTCCGAATGTCCCTTGGTTCCATAGACCTGCATTAGCCATGATGACGTCAGTGGTCCTTAGACCACCGGGGAGAAGAGGCTGCAGGGACTGCTCGATCAGCCCGGAGGGAATGGGGAGAAGGTAAGAAACAGATTTTTGCTGTCCCCTTGGCATAAATGTGCAGTTAACCCTTGCAGTGCACGGATACACACTGCAAGTAGTTTTTTGGTTTGCTCCGAGACACTTTAAAGGAGAACTATGGGGTTAAGGCTTTTCCCCATAGTTCTCCTTAGGGTAACGGGAGGACACAAACTAGCGTCCTCCCGTCACCCTAGGCTGAGTATACCGTGAGCTGTAGCTCGCGGTATACTGAGACGCCGCAACTGAAGCGGATCCCGACAATTATGCCGGGATCCGCCCAGCTGCGTGACTGACAGCTGGCTCTGCCTATCTAGAGCACTCTGCCTATCTAGTGAGCACTTTAAATCTTGGTAGATGCCGCTGCTGCACAGTGGCGGGAGCGTCTTCTCGGTAAGATTTGGTGTACTTCACATTCTCCAGATCTTGCTGGAAGGATTACTTTTACCTCGCCTAGGAACGAGTTTTTTTGAACATAAATCAAGTCACGTGTTTTTGCGAGCAGATTGTGACACTTTGATGTAAATGGACAAATGCATGTAAAATGTGCATTTTTGATTGTTTCTATTGTTGTCTATGGGTCCAAGAAGCTCTTAATCTGTGAAAAAGAAGCTCGTGTACTTTTTCCAGTAACGGGCGTTTTGCTACAAGCGATAAAAGGCTTAGATGTGAACATGGCCATAGAAATGTATGGGGTTTAGTTTTTTTTTTTTGGGGGGGTGGGGGGCATAAAAAGTGCTACAAAACACTAGGTGTTAACCAGGACTGAAGCAGCTATTGCAGGACTCGTGTAGAAGGAGAGCACAGACCAAAATATCAAGGGTAGCCCATACATGGACCGATGTCGGAAATTATCTGACATCTGTTTTTGCTGTTTGTGTTGAGACTTCCAGTTGGATCTTTTCTCCTCCTTAAGGGCCCCTTCACACATATTGCTGTGTCCTGCATTGTGCCACACTGGATCAACGTAGGTCACCACAAGGACACGGAAAACTATTGTTTTGTGTGTGTCATATCCACACTACACTGCTAGACATGCTGCAATGGATGCCACTGCAGGTCGTGGCACAGCAGCAAAGCACACCATGCTGCCGTTTTGGGTCCTTAAAGGAGAACTACGGGGTTAGGGCTTTTCCCCATAGTTCTCCTAAGGGTAACGGGAGGACACAGACTAGCGTTCTCACGTCACCCAAAGCTCGGTATACTGCGAGCTACAACTCGCGGTATCTTGAGACGCCGAAGCCGGGATCCCGACAATTATGTCTGGATCCACCCAGCTGCGTGAGTGACAGCTGGCTCTTCCTATCTAGAGGCAGAGCCAGCTGTACCCGCCCCCATCCGTTCCACCAGTCAGCGCTGGAGGATTGGACAGGGGAGGGGGGAATCCAGTCCCTCCACTGTCTCTGCTCTCTGCAGGGATAGAATGGGAAGTGAGCGAGCGACGGTATGTGTACGCTCACTTCCCGATCTACTGAGCCGACCTGTGACAGTTTCATTGTCGCAGGTCGGCTCAGATTATGAGGCTGAGTGAAATTCACTCACCTCATTATTCTCCTTTAATGGAGTGTACACATTGTATACTTCACATCAAGTTTTTTTCCCCCTTAACTTTAACAGTGATGGCTCCAGCCTTGTGCGATACAACACACACTTCCAGAGCTAAGCAACGCACTAGCCCGTCAGCGAAAATGGAGCATCTTAATGGATGGGCTGGTGTGAATGGGACCCAACACAAACAGGAGCTCCTTGTCCTCATGAAATACAATTTAAATAGATAACAGAGCTTGTGTAACCTCAGTGGAAACACACTGACTGTTTCCAGGGTCACGCGTTAGCCACATGCATTTTACACTTACACCACAGACTGAGGCCAGCAAACAATGCCCCGGGCATCCAGCATTGTTCTACTGTAGTTAGACAAGCCTGTTATGAGGACCTGGCTTATTTTATAATATTACAGAACAATAAAAGCGTATAACATGAGGATATGGCGCGCTGCTTCCTTTTTTTGATTAGGCGTGATATAGGTTTCCCTGCCTTTGGATATCACCCGTGGTTGAAGTAGGAATACTTGTTGGTGTGAATCTGGCGCCAAATTCATTGGGGTTGAGTTCTCCTATTATGTGCTATTGTGCTCTCTGGGTGCCACTGAGGTGATCACGTATGCCTCAAAATCGTCTTTATTGACATGCAGATTTGTTTAGAGCTGCAGCTAACGATTATTTTCATAATCGATTAGTTAGCCGATTATTAAGTTCGATTAATCGATTAATCGCATTAAAAAAAAAAGTCTCCAGTGATGGACGACTAGTTTGTATTGAGATTGTAGTCCATCACGGGAGCAAGCTTGGAGCGGTGGAAGTAAAAAAAAAAAAGTGTGGTGTGCAATATAGTACATTATAAAGCGGCACAGTGCAGAATACCAGCAGCTATAGCGGAATGCAGCAAAGCGCAGCAATAGTACATTATACTATAATGTATTATTGCTGGGATCTGATGTATTCCTCTATAGCTGGCGTTATTGGAGAGGATGGGTATGATGCAGGAATAGAGAGGACGGGTATGATGGTGGAATGGGGTGCAGAGGACGGGTATGATGGTGGAATGGGGTGCAGAGGACGGGTATGATGGTGGAATGGGGTGCAGAGGACGGGTATGATGGTGGAATGGGGTGCAGAGGACGGGTATGATGGTGGAATGGGGTGCAGAGGACGGGTATGATGGTGGAATGGGGTGCAGAGGACGGGTATGATGATGGAATGGAGTGCAGGGAAGGAGAGGACGGGTATGATGGTGGAATGGAGTGCAGGGATGGAGAGGACGGGTATAATGATGGAATGGAGTGAAGGGATGGAGAGGATGGGTATGATGGTGGGTTGGGGTGCAGAGGACGGGTATGATGGTGGGTTGGGGTGCAGAGGACGGGTATGATTGGGGCTACCCTGCACTGCAACGGTTAAGTGCTCATTTTTGCCTTATATCAAAAAAGTTATACTCGCCTAAACCTCTAAGCTGGCGTGCTCTTAGACCAGTTCTCCCCCTCCGCTACAGGGTCTAAGAATCCTCGAGTCATCACGTCCTATACACTGCATTGGATGTGAGGACACCGAGGGACATACTGTCACTGCAACGTAGTAGAAGACAGGCATGGGGGAGCATTGCCGGCTTGGAGGTTCAGGTGAGTATTACTTTTTTTCCTGTCGACTAGGTAACAATGAGCAGTTAACGCTCCCAGTGCAGGGCTAACCCCACTTTAAGGGTTAATAACATTTCTGCCCAGAGTTGTTCTTTTAATATCACTTTAAGTAAGGAGCGAGGTGGAGATCTTGTTCAGCTCAGGCTGAGTTTCATTTATGGTCAGATATTGTAAATGTGCACAGTGGGGTTTGTGGAATATTATGCACAGTCTTGCTGTTCATCAGCTTTGATGTGTTTTTCTTGTGGCCTTGTATTCAATTCCATGTTTGCCCACCTTTTGTCATAATGGAAGTTGATGTTTGTTTGTTGTCAATAATTAATCGTTTTGAGCTGGTATGTTTCGTGTCAATCAGTAACTGTAAGGCCCTTTTCACATGGGCTGATCAGGAGGGCATCCGTGCACAGATCCCCTTCTGATCAGAGCAGTACAGAGCGGATGTCACCTCTGTGACATCCGTGTCAGTCCATTGGTCTTGCGATGGAGGAAAAAAACTGAAATGTCCGGACCCCATAACGGTCCATGGGGAATCGAATGTGAATGGTCCATATACATCAGATTACCTCCGATCTGGCCCAAACGGGTTCGGTGAAATGGAACTATGTTCCTTTTTGTTTTTCGAGACCTAGGGCTGCAACCAACTAATCGATTTAATCGATAACAGTTGACAACTATTCTCATTAGTTGGTTGGATCCCCTAGCTCTCTCCTCAGCAAGCAGTGGGCGGGTGCATTAGCCAGGCTGCTATTGGCTATTGCAATTTGAAATTGAATAGCAGGCTGACTATTGCACCCCTCCATTACCTGCTGTATTTACATTCAGCTGCAGTCTGCAGAATCTTGCCACTGGCAGCTGTCGTTCCCTGGCTGAAGCTATTCAAGCGCCATGTGCTTACAGTACAATTATTACAAAATCATTATTAAAGGTGGAAAAAACTCATTTTCTCTAGTCACCTTCCAGGACAGCATTAGAGAGATAGGCTCCTCCCACCGGAAACAGGAAACACATCACCCACACCTAGAATAAAAAGAGTACCAGCCTAGCACACCTCAGTTATTTTGTGTTTCCTCCGGCCGAGCAGGACATCGTAACGTTTGTTTATTTTTTTCCTAGGCCTACGTGCTAGCGAGCAGGGGCTTCCCCCCAACATGGTACAGCAGAGGGTCAGTGGACCTGGGGTACCTATGGAGGGGGGCTTCCGGGACAGCCCCAACTGTCCAAAAGAAATTGCCTATGGTTTCCCGGCATAAGAGTATGCAGGGCAACCAGCCTGTTGGTGTAGTGGACTCAGAGGAGTTCCCCTAGTCCTTAAACCCCTGCTTCAGGTGCTGTGTGTGGCGCTCCTACCTGATCCTGCTGAGGGAGGACAAGGTTGTCACTCGGTGGTGGCAACAGCGGCATCTCCTGGTCTCTGTGTGGCGTCGGTCGGCCGCTGAAGGCGTGCTGTGCGGCGGCCCTCGTGGAGACAGGGGGAGGAAGGAGTCGAGCTGTAAGGGCTGAAGTGACGCTCGCCGCGCCGCGGGTGATGCGTATTGGAATACCTGGCCAAGACCAAGGAGATTCGGAAGTCCAATAATTTGTTTGTGCTGTTTTCTGGTCCTAAGTCGGGGCTAAGAGCATCTAAGAGCTCCATAGGGAGGTGGATCAAAATGGCTATACACCAAGCTTATGATCTACAAAATCTGAAAACACCACAACAGGTGACGGCACACTCCGCAAGGGCCTTGGCCGCCTCCTGGGCTGAAAGAGCGGGGGCTACCCCAGATCAAATTTGCAGAGCAGCAACCTGGTCCAGTTTCGCTACATTCGTCAAACACTATAGGGTGGATCTGACGTCAAGCCAAGATCAGGCTTTCGGAAGGAAAGTACTGCAAGCCGTGGTCCCGCCCTGAATTGTAAGTATGGTGCTCGTTTATCCTCTCTAATGCTGTCCTGGAAGGTGACTAGAGAAAATTGGAGTTACGTACCTGGTAACTCTGTTTCTAGGAACCTTCCAGGACAGCAGGGATTCCCACCCGATTAATGGTGTGGCTTGCTGCGAGATGCCGTACTTTGTGAGATTGAAGTACATATATACATATGTATAAATTCTGTATGTGTACATCTTCCATGAGACGGAGTTAGTGATGTGGTATCCTTCGGTTCTTATGTTTTAACTGAGGTGTGCTAGGCTGGTACTCTTTTTATTCTAGGTGTGGGTGATGTGTTTCCTGTTTCCAGTGGGAGGAGCCTATCTCTCTAATGCTGTCCTGGAAGGTTCCTAGAAACAGAGTTACCAGGTACGTAACTCCAATTTTTGGTTTCAGCCTGACAAATTCTGCTGCGGGAGGTGTGTTGCAGTGCCATTCATTTCAGTGGCACCGCAAATGCGCCTCCCACCCACAGTTGGAATGCACAGTACCGCAATGCCGTGTGTTCCAGTGCAGTGCGATTGCAAACTATTGTGCATGCAGCTTTCTTCTGAAGTAATCTTTGTAACACTGCATTTGTGTATTTTATTTTAAATTAAGGATGGGATTTATTTACACTTTTATCCAATAATCCACCAACTAATTATGAAAATAATCATTAGTTGCAGCTCTCGTGTACACAGCTACGAATTGGACCACCCTTGTGAAAATATATCTATCTATCTATCTATCTATCTATCTATCTATCTATCTATCTATCTATCTATCTATCTATCTATCTATCTATCTATCTATCTCTTTAATCCTTCAGACTATTTCAGTTTCATTATTGCTAGTAGGACTGCTTGGAGAGGAACTGACATGAATAAGTGCTACTGATCCCCCCCCATGTAATAGACATGAAAAGAGGAAGATGTGCTTGTGGGCTAGTATGGCAAACGTGGTACCCTCCATAGAGACAGTGGGATGAGTGAGCATAGACGCCCTGTCCCAGGAAGTGTTTTATTCGGAGGATTACTCAGTAAAAGTAGCAGCCATCACATCTAAGGACTGTTAAGCTGCAATATATGATTTTATTTTTTGTTGTTCTTTGGGTGAGTTGCGCTTGAGGCTGGATTGACACCACTTTTGTTTGATTCTGTGTGAGTTTAGGGTTTTTTTTCTTTCTTTAAAGCATAGCATTGTGTTGATGGGCATTTTTTAACACTTTGCATTGATGCATTTAAAAAAAAAAATGTCAGTACACACCAATGCAACGCAAGGGGATCTGCAAAAGGATTATATAATCTGATTAGGCCCATGTCACACAAACTGTCCTGCCAGCGACAGGACTTCTGAACCTGTTCTTGTGGAATTGCTGCCTTGCTAGCCAGACCAGCAAGTCTGGGTCTTCCGCTAATAACTGTTTGAGATTTCAAAGGAGCAGAGGCACGGTTTTGTCGGCTTAAACAGGACGTCAGGAGCTTGCATGATTATTGCGGATCAGCAGGTATTTTTCTGTAGTTGTAGCATTTAAAATGGAGAAAACATAGGGGAACATGCGTGTATTGCAAAGATGTACTACAGAGATTTTTTATTTTTATTTTTTTTACTCTACCCAAACATGCACTTTAACTCATGTTTTGGTAGTTTTTACACTAGCTGGGAAAAATAAGGACTTTTGTAGCGATGCACCGGTGCTGATACAGAGTATTTGGGCGAGTACTAGTACTCTCCCAAATGCTCCCGATGCTTATCTTGATACCGGACGTTCCAGGCGGCAAGTCCTTACAAGCTGCCTGGCTTCCTAATTAGCTGGGAAGCTGGCTCCATGCTCCCTCGTCACCAGGCAGCATGGAGCTGGCTTCCCAGCCAATCAGGAAGCCGGGGTGGTGGTAAATGACTCGCCGCCCGGCTTTCTGATTGGTTGGGAAGCTGGCCAATCAGGAAGCCGGGAGGCAGGTCCTTACCCACCCCTTAAGTTCCTGATTGGCCAGTTTCATGCTTTCTCATCACCTGGTGACGAGGGAACATGGAGCCAGCTTCCCGGCCAATCAGGAAGACGGGTGGTGAGTCGTTGCACGCTTCCGGCCAATAAAGAAACTGGGCGGCACCCAGCTTCCTTAATGGGACTTTCGGTATTCGGTATCAGCGAGTACCAAAAAACTGGTATCGGTGCATCCCTACTTTTCATGGAAAATCCGATTTGGCTGCTCCGGTTTTTTTTCATCTCCTGTTTTAGCAGATTATGCTGCAGTAATGCAAGCAATCTCAGTTTTTATTTATTGTCATGAAAGCTTTTCTATCAAAATTGTCTTGCACTGTTTCAGAAATGCCCTCAAACTTGGGGCAGTCTGTAGCCTACAGTTTTCTCAATGGAAATGTTGCCCTTGGGTGGCCTGATTACAACATTGCTTGTGAAGGTCAAACTGTGTCATTGCTGTAGACGGTGATCAGAACAGCTTGTTTTCACATGTACATTTTCTCTCTTGTTGGAAAGTCTTTGTGCCAGTTGTTCGGGAAAGGGACTGCGTTTCTGCCTGGATTTAGATTGTAGTGGGTAACGACAGTCCAGGTTAGCTGATGAGCTTCCAGCACTGGTGGTCCCTGGTTCGTATCCCTGTCAGGACCCTATCTGCAAAGAGTTTGCATGTTCTCCCTGTGCTTGCGTAGGTTTCCTCCCACACTCCAAAGACATGCTGGAAGGTTAATTGGCTCCTGTCTAAATTGGCCCTCGTATGTATGTGAGATGGGGACCTTAGATTGTAAGCTTCTTGAGGACAGGGACTGATGTGAATGTGCAGGATGTAAAGCACTGTGTAAATTTATAATAGTAATGGTATAATGTTTGTGTGGCACTGAAACAATGTTGCAGAACTGTTTTTTGGGGGCAAAGAAGTCACACAGACTTCAAAACCATCCTAATCTCTATAGTCTCCCCAACATGGGGACTGTATAGGAGCAGTAAGTACTATCCTTGTCGCACTCCTTACCGATATATGTCCCTTGTAGTGGGGGGTGCTCGCTGTGACTGCGGATGGCGCCGCAAATGTCAGCAGAATTGTAGAAATGTCACCAGCACACCAGTCCCTGCATAGGAGCAGCTCTCCTCTTTAAGGTCTGGTTCAAATTTTTTTTTGGGGGGGGGGCAGATTTCTTGAGCATTTTTTTAGTCCTGGTTCACACTGAGTTTTTTTTTAGCACTTTTTCTGCCTTAAACGCTCCAAAAATCTGCCCCCCAAAAATCCCATTGATTTCTATAGCCCTGTTCACATCTGAGCGTTTTGTTGCAATAAGCAAAATTCCTGTATTTGACTGAATAGGAAACGCTTGAAAACGCCCGTTTCTGTGTTTTCGTGCTTTTTTATGCACTTTTTCTCATTAACATCAATGAGCTACAATCTGCTCACAAAAACGTGCTTTTTGCCGTATGCACATAAAAACGTGCAAAAAAAATGTGCATCACAAAAGCGCAAAAACACTGTCGCCTAGGTGTTTTTGCAAAACACAGCCAACGGGCATTTTCAAGCGTTTCCTGGCAATGGACATCAGAGATTGGCCAGGTGTACAAGCATGGCCCAGTTTTGGGACATTCTCCCCTGAAGAGGGAAAACTCTGGTTGTACATTCTTCCTTGTTTAGTCCTGGTCAGGGTATAGTGTCCCACATCTGGGCCATGCTTGTACACCTGGCCAATCTCTGATGTCTTTTGCCAGCTTTACTTCTACATCTTTCCTTTTACAAACACATTTGATTGTTTTGTATAACCACTTTTTTGGAGAAACCTTCCAAATCCCTTCACAAAATGAATCGTGCCCTTTTTGCTGTCCTTCTTGAACTGTTGGCTTTTTCTTGCCAAATACTTTTGACACAATATTCTCTTTTTGCTGTGAACAGCTGTGATACATTTGGCTGATGTTTTCACCAGAGTTTGAGTTGCTCCTCCAAACCTTTACACAGGTGGATGTATGCCTTTTCACTAGAGATGCACCGAAATGGAATTTTTAGACCAAAATCTAAAATAAAAGAATTAGTCAGGTTTTTTGTTTTTTTTTGGTGCTTTTACTGTCGGGGTCTTTAGGGTAATATCGGGGGTCTAAACAGACTCCTGATATTTCCCTTTTAAAATAAAAAAAAAAGATTGAAGACACAGAGTCCTCAATCTCCTATTCTGCAGCCCCTGTTATGAATGAATACAGAGGGTTCCTGTCCATTTATACACTGTGCCGATAGTATGAGTTGTAAAACATGAATTTTATATAAATAGTAAAAGGTTGAAAAACTGATCGGCATACAAGGTTGGATGACCTTGTGTGTGTCCGTCCGCTGATTCCCACCTATAACCCAAGAAAGGTTTGCAGGTTATTATGACACTCAGACATGCTCTTATCACCCTGTCTGCAGTTTTTAGGTTTCACTAATCTGTATTCTGCCAAATTGGTGAAAGGGCATTGGCACGTGTTATACCTGTTTACAGAGTAAGAGTACATCGTCGTGTTTGGCCATTTCTGACCATTGGAGATTTGTTTACAGCACACATCCAATGCTTTTCACTCATCTCAGAGGCAGTAGTATGTTTCCTGTCCCTTATGTTTAAGATGGTCACATTTCCAGTTGGCTACTCTGAGACTTGTTTGACAGTACAATATGGGCACCCGCTTTCTTGGGTGCATCATATGTTCTTCAGCTGAGAATCAATGGAGCAAACTTGTTTTTTTCTTACTATAGATGCCAAAAAATTATCTAGCAGGCCTCCCCCTCGTCCCTGCATCCTCTTCCGGACTGCTCCTGAGAAAGGCTGATTGGTGTCAGTGGATGGGTGAGGTGTGTCCTATGAGCAGGTCTGCACGGTGATGTGATAAGGGGGAGGTGGGAGATAGAGTCCTTAGACTGCCAGCTTGGGGCAGAAGAGGACGCAGGGACCTGTCTATCATGCCAGGGGGTGCCGGCGCAAAAAAGATCAGAATATCGGATGGAGGCCGTGGCTTATGTTTATGGAAACGGATGAGTTTAGGACAATGGCATGAATACATGATCTGTTCTCCTTGACCACATAATAATCCTCCACCCCCCCCCCCCCTTCTCTCCCCTTCTTTCTTTCCCCTTTGTCTCTTTGTCTCTGTGCTTCTCTGTTGCCCGCTTGTCTTGTCGTGAGTCAATTGTTTTGTTGTTTCTGTAAGGTGGCTCTAGGTGGGGCAACTTATCTGATGGCTAGGAAGCAGGGCTTCCGCAGGATTCCGTGTTACTAGCCTGATGCTGAAGACCCAGGTCCTCGCCCGACTCAATAACGTTGTCCCCTCTCGGGGTGGGCCTTAGAAGTCTGAGATCCTCACGGCAGAGACAGGGCTTTGGGCGGGGGCACGGCTCGAATCTGGGCACATTGTCAAGTATACTGCTGATACGGTTGTTATTACTTACAGCTATGCTATCATCCTCAAGGATACACACCTGACGCTGCCTTTGTATGTTTTGATTTCTTGTCTGTGAAAACTTAATAAACAATATTTCTGCAAAAAAAAAAGAATATTGGACTGTATATGGTAGTCCTCTGTCTCAGGGGCGGGTCTTTGACGCTACACGTTTGTTCAGAGGAGACAGAACTTCACGCTGTTGCCGGCTGTTTTATTTCTAAATGTGAGTGAGTTTTAATTTTTTTTCAAAAAAATGTTATGAATACTGCACCATGAGGGTTTCCATTTACCTTTTATCATGACTGAAAGTTTAAGATGAGCGCATATAAACGAATGGAATACGAGGAAGGAGGACGCTGAGAGTTGTCTTGATTCTAAAACGCGTGTTGGCTGTTAATTAACAGTCAGCGATTGGGGTGAATGCATAGTCATTGGGGGGTGTTTTGGGCACATGGAGAGCACTATACTTATTGGAACACGGAATTATTTCAACACAAATGTGTTGTTTCACCACTGTATTGGATTTGGAGAGAATTCCTTTTCTTCACCTGGAAAAGTTTTCTGACTTTTACTGTTTGGGACTAGGCTGTCTTCTGATTGACTGACTACTTTATTTGATTATTTTTGACATCAGTCTTATACACACTATATTATAATATAGATATATATATTATTCATGTCACTGATTTTGCACCATTTGATCAATTTTGCATACACCTTTTATATGTGTGTGTATGTGTGTGTGTATATATATATGTATATATATATATAAACTTTATTGATTTTTGTACTATTTTTGGTATTGATATATGCACCTTTACTGAGAGGTTTTTAGCGCTGTGCAGTTTTGCTAAGGATTATCTAAGGCTTTGGAGCTTTTGTGTAGCAGATTTTAACCTATTGGTGCTATTAGTCTTTGTCCATTAGCGCAGATTATTTAATTACTAAATTGGCATTTTCAAAAGTTCAGCAATGCCAGACTCAATTCATTTCTCATAATAGGTTTACTTTAAATTATTCTGATCCTGTTGGCAAATAAGTAATTAAAAAGTTGCTGAACGTAGAAATGTTCTCAGATTTGTAACCTGCTGGGTTATTTACAAAAAGGGTGAAGAGTTTGGAGAAAGCAGGAGAAGGGAACAATCTAGACCTAAATAGCTGATTGGGAGAAATTCTCCAATTTAGCTCACTTTCCACCTCAGCTATGTTGTCCTAGATTGTTCACTTCTCCTGCCTTCTCCAAACTCTTCACCCTTTTGTGAATAACCCTGTTGGTTTGCAGGCATTATTTTGATGGCTCCTCTTGCTTATAGGTAGACGCTGACTCGAGTATAAGCCGAGGGGGGCACCTTTCAGCACAAAAAATGGGCTGAAAAACTCGGCTTATACTCGAGTATATACGGTAATTGTTAATGTTAATCTATTTAGCAGAGTAGACCTCAGTAATCAAATAACTTTTTTTTTTGGGTGGGGTGGGGGGTGGTGGTGTTTGCCTGTTATGAACGATAAAGAGATCGCCTGGCCCATGCAGAGTAAGGTGATGGTGTCTTTGGAACGGGTGTACCCTGACCCTCATAAGTGACCTTCCTGCTTTTCCTTGCTCCTCTGCAGCCAGCACTGAGATGGCTATGGCAGTGATATCACTCCCCTGGTCACGTGACCATGCTCAGACCTAGTGATTGGTTGCTAGACCCAGGCTCTGTCAAAGGGGAGCAAGTCGCAGTCTCTTACATGTCCAGAAGTGCTAGGTATCTTCACCAGCCATGGAGAAGCAAGGAGCTGCGCAGGTAAGGGGAATATATGGGGGTGTGGGAGTATATGAACCAGGTGAATGTTTGGTTGAATATTAATAGTAAATAATGGCAAGGGTTGCCTAAACCTTGCAGCCTTATTTTTCCTCTTGGTTTCGGCACCCACTACTTGAAGTGTATGTAGATAACTGGAGAGTGTAAACACCACAACGGCCCTGTATAGGGGAGTCGGTGGTAATCGGAGATTTTGGATAAACGCAGTTTAGAATAAATGATTGCTAAATTGTTGTGATGATTTTATTATTCGAGAGGATGTTTAGTCATCTTCAGGCTTAAAAGGTGTTGGGAAATGTCTGGTAAATAGTGTTAACTAAGTGTGAACTGTTTCATCTACACATTTCCTAATAGAGACCTTAAAGTGTATTTCCACATTCGCAGTCAAATTGGGATAACGCCTATTTTATATTTGTTGCATGGTCCTATTCACATAGCAAATGCTAAAAGAAGGAATTAAAATGCTTCTTGCAGCTTACATTGTTTTTACATTGGGTTGGGGTTTTAAGGGTTAAAATTTCTTCTAGCTTCTATTTCTTTGAAATCGTAGGAGGGGCTGTGATGGGTGGGTTAGGGAGGGGGGGTTCTCGTCCATTCAGAGGTGGCTAGTGCATTGCATGTTAATGAAGCTTATCAGATAAACACAATCCTACAATCCTTAAAGTTTAGTCCCAAGCCTTTCCATTAGGACAGACCACTGTGAAAGGGCTTAGAAAAACCTGGACTTGCCATCTTGCCCGATTTTAACAAAACATCTAAAAGGTAAGATTTTTTTGTTTGTTTTGTTTTTCAGTATGCAGAGTGAACAGGAACACATAATGAACATATGGAGGGGTTTTCTCAAATTTGACTGCAAAAGTGGAAATACGCTTGAAAACAGGTGGGCAACTCCCATGAGGCATTGCAAGGCTGACAGTTACAGGGATGACTCCCAGAGGCAAAGGCATGTTGGGATTTGTAGGTGAACTACAGCTGGAGGGCTGGAATTGCCCACCCCTGCTTACAAATTTAGAGTATTTTAAAAGAGTCATAAAAGTACTATTTGGAATGACTTTCATATTTTTATTGTACATAATAAAGTAGTTTGTAGATTAGCCACTAGAGGGAACTCTCACTGGCTCAGTATAATTCGTTTCTGTATTAACCATTTTAAAGTAAGGTATTAGCAACTCTGCATATGCTTTTGTTTTTAGTTGGCTGATAGATTTGTATTGTGTTCGGGTGGTCTGAGCTTTAAAAGAGAGCCATGGGGTAAGTGTTTTCCCCCATAGTTCTCTTAAGGGTCATGGGAGGACATATACTAGCGTCCTCCTGTGACCCAAAGCTCAGTGTATCGCGAGCTACAGCTCGCGGTATACTGAGACCGCCGCAGCCGGGACGGATCCCGACATTACCGTCGAGATCCACCCAGCTGCCTGAGTGACAGCTGGCTCTGCCTATCTAGAGGCAGAACCAGCTGTACCCGCCCCCTTCCCCCGTCCATTCCTCCAGTCAGCGCTGTAGGATCGGAGGGGATCCCTGCAGGTGGCTTAGACTGACAGTCACGGCTCTTTGCAGGGAGATGATCGGGAAGTGAGCGATCGCCCGTATGTGTTGGCTCACTTCCCGATCTATTGAGCCGACCTGTGACTGTTTCACTGTCACAGGTCGGCTTGAACTATGAGGATGAGTGATTTTCACTCTCATAGTTCTCCTTTAAAGAACTGAAGGGAAGTGGCTGTCCATGTATTCACCTCAATATAAGCGTTGTTGGCATCTTGTAAATTGCACTGGAGTGGTTAGACTTTTTTTTTTCTTTGTACTTTAGGGTTCAAGCACACGGCAGCTAGTACAGAGTAGCCTGCATGATTCTGCCTAAAGTGCTTTGTATACATGTAATGTTTATGCAGCAGCGCAGTGGTGCCCTACTGGTTGGCAGGGCGCTAGGTGGCTGTAGACGGCTCTGGCCGCTTAGTGTCCTTTGCTGTTAGGAGGCAGGCAGTTTCCATAGAGTGCATTTGCATTCTACGCTTGTAATCATTAGCACAACGTTTACATGCATACAGCTAAACATACGGACAAACGCAGCTCCTCCAGATGCAGATTTTTCTATTTTGAATCTGAATGCAGAGCAAGCTTGCTGATCTTTACACACTGTGTACATGGGCCCATTGAGAATAGTACAACTTGGTTTATTCATATCTTTAACCACTTGCTGTCTGGAGCAATGTCTTACTATTTGCACACACATAGGCTCTGTAGAATAAAAAATAATGCTAGTGGCAATTTTTTATGTTGCACGGTATATGCGCAAATGTTTATCAAATCAGTATTTTTAGGATAAAATTTAGTGCCCAGAAACAGAATATAATACCAAATTTGTTTGTAAAATATAGAAGATGGGGTCACATTGGGTAAATAGATATGAAACATGTCAAGCTTTAAAATTGTGTTTGCCCGTGAAACCCAAATAACTACAATACCTAAAATTTCCCATAGGCGACGCTTTAAAAGCTTTTACTGTTCATCAGTTTAGTGATTGATGGGCCTAGAATTATTGCTCTCACTCGGCGTTCGTGGTGATATGTAACATGTGGCACCATTGTTGTTTTTGCACATAGGCGCACCCGACACGTTTTTGCGCTTGTATGTGTGCAGATAAGGGTGGGGGGACTAAAACCTTTTTTGTATTTTTTATTTTTTATATGCGACTTTTAATTTTTTATGTTTTTTACACTTAACTTTATTGCTGTCACGTAGGGGGGCTAACAAGCCCCCTATGTAATGGCAAATATGATGTGAAAGGTCCTCTTTATGGATACATTAGGGGTCTGTCGGACCCCTTATGTCACCTTGGGACCCCAGAGAAGCTGATGAAGCAGAGATCTGCGTCCTCAGCTTCTCTCCGGCTTCTGTACCGGAGAGTGACAGAGGAATGCGGAAGTGATGTAATGTACATCACTTCCTGCATTCGTGGACAGGAGAGGAGTTCAAAGGGAGATCGTGTACTGATCTCCAGTAAGGCCCCGTTCACATTGAGCGATTTATCACGCGGTAATTCCCGCGATATCGCGACTATTTACAGCGTGATATTGCTCTTCGATGCTTTGCAATGGGGCAAAGGGTTGCTACTACAAGTGATCGGGTGTCTCTAGAGACATCTGATCGCTTGAATCTAAACAGCCATCGCTAGCTGTTTACTTTGCTAACAGTTTCCCAATTTGTGTGTGCGCTGAGTGCCGCACACGAGCGGGGGGAGGGGGCGGGATGTCTTAAGATGCCCTCCCGCTCCTATAAGGCTGCCATCCGGCTATTCAGGCATGGCCATGGGTGGCAAGTGGTTAAAATCTGGCAATCTGCTTCACCAGCTTCTTCTCCTGGCTGCAGGAGCCGGAGAATGTAAACCATGACACCGGAAGTGATGTAATACACATCACGTCCGGGTCCAGTGATTGAAGGAGATATGAGCGGCTAGAAGCCAGTCGATGAGGGGAGACCTGCTGTGCTGGTCCTGGACGGGGGAGGCACACATTCCGCTGCACCGTACAAGCGATCCGCCGATTGTATAGCTGCCGGATCGCTTGTATCTAAACCGCCATCACCGGCTGTTTAAAACAATACCAAGAATACGGCTGCGGCAGCAGCCATGCTCTTGGTATAACTGCTTCAGGATGGCATGTTTTTTGGCGTTGGGTGGTCCTGAAGTAGTTAAAAAGCAACTTAACCCTTATCTATGAAATGACAACAAAGACACTTTTAGAAATGTTTAGTAATGACAATCTACAAACACGTTCTTATAATTGCAGGTTTTTTATTTGCATACCTTATTTTTTTTTTCCCTTCCACATTCTTTTCTCAATGGCCATTTTTTTTTTAAACTAGCGGCAGATTAATATATCACCCTTTACTTCCTGGAACTCTGGCACATGTGACCATGCATATCATCTCAGGGCTGGAAATAGGGAAGTACAAGTATCTGTACTTGTACTTTTACCGAGTACGGCCCTTGGTATCTGAACATTCTAGGTGGAAAATACCTTTCCCTGAGATCTTACAAGATTTTTCAGTTTACAGATGAGATTTCCCAGCAATGTACGGTGATGTAACCTTCCCAGGATGCATCTCTTAAGCATGGGCTATATCACTAATGCCTTTGAATACCAGGAAGTGGAGAAACAGTAATTGTAAGTAAGAAAAATATGAATGTTTAATGCATGTAAGATAATTTCATATCAGCATGCGGAGCTGCACACTGATGTTATTTTTAGTGAAACAGGGTAAAGGTCCACTTTAAGGGCCTGTTCACATGATATCAGGTCCGGATCTGCAGACGCGGTGCTACTGATGCAGTGTGTTTTGTCCGCGTTTTTAATGCTTGCCAGTATAAAAAAAATGTATTTTTTTTTTGCTGGAGTGGGGCTGTAAGTATGTTAGCTGCAGTGCAGTGCGTTTTTGATGCGTTTTGCGTTTCCTGACCGTACAAAATGTCACATGCAGTATTTTTCTGTCGTAAGCTGAACGGACTGCGCACGTGAGAACTGTAGCCCATAAAACACATAGGGATACATTGGGATGCATTTTTAGTGTAGGAGCGTAAGGATCAGGTCAGCACAGAAAACGGACGTCGTGTGAACAGGCCCTTAACAAAAATAACCCACAGTCCTGATAAAAATGTGACGTATGCATGAATCGTTATGCATTGCTAAGTTCATGATCAGTTCGGCCAACTAATCGATTTTGAAAATAATCGTTAGCTGCAGCTCTACTGGTGATACCGAAGTGTTTCCTTTCCTAGTGAAAGAAGTAGACGGTGGACAGCACAAATCGCACTTAAATCATGAAGTTTGATGCCTCAGAATTTTTCTCTTTTTTGTGTTTTACCAGCTTGTCCAGTTCAGGGGTTTTCCACCTCATTTGCCTGCTAATGCCGGTCTGTGAAGAGCTTTTCAGTATAATTTGCCTTAAAATCTGTCAATGGTCATGCGCAGAATTTTTCCATTATGATTATATAGCAATTTAGAGTGCACGGAGCACCCAGTAAAGAAAATTTGTTTTTCAGATTGCCCTAAAGTACGGTCTGATTGGTTCCGTGGTGTAACAATAGCCATATCAGCCCAAATGGCTGCTATAGGTCCTGAGATAGGAGGGGGGCCCTGATTAGGAAATAAAACCTGAGGTTTCCAGTATAGAAGTGCTGAAATCAGACCTCAGGATCATCTGGTCACTGATTCTCTGTACAGTAAGAAACACTTGCTTTTCTGTGTTATTTATCGAGAGCATTTATCATGGTACCA
>NW_017308201.1:77045-89334 GCF_000935625.1 Nanorana parkeri | reverse complement strand
AGTTATGCCCGTAGATTGGTTGCTGGGGTTTTAAGTGCTTTTAGCATAAAGATAGTACCTAGTACTGGTGTAGTAAAGTACTACTCGTTTTTAATGGCAGAACTTTTCAGATATCTAAAAAATATCCTGTTAACTGACCAAATGGAGACAAAATTGTTTGGATGCGATGGGTACTACTAGTGCAACAAATCTGTGTTCGTTAATTTAGTTAACAGAAGGATGCAGGTACATTTTTAAGTAAATTTTTTGGGAGAAACCTGGTGTGCTCGTATAAGAAATGTCAGCACTGCTAAGAATATAGTACAACTGTGCATGTTCGTCTAGGAGGGTCATAAAAGTTGATGAAGCAAGTTAGGAGACCTGTCTGAAAAACTGCTGTTCCAACTCCCTCCCTTCTCCATAGACTCAATGCAAGAGTCAGCAATTCATGAAAAAGAGGTCCGGGATCATGGCATGAGAGTGGTTGATATGTAAACATCGAACAGAGCTTGTTGAAGATGTTTTTTTTTTTCTTATATCTTCTCCATATTGTCCAGACTTTATTTATAATTGTGTATGCACACCAACCCCCCCCAATGATTTAGTGGTAAATTGCTAGTGCTATCCAGTGATGTAGCTTATTCTGAAGTCTGATCTATGCCTTCTTGGTGGATCTTTTACATGTCTGTCCTCATTTTTTTCCTATTCTTTTACTTTTATAAGAGTTATGTAGGGAATGGACAGTGGTTACCTTTAGGCCTCATTCACACGGGGCATACACGTCCATTCAGCGTGCACGCCCATAACCTGCCGTTCTCGGGAGGGACAGCTGCGTGCGTGCGTGTTATTGCGCCCAGCAGCAGCATGTTCTTCCCTATGGGAGGACGTGGCCGTAAGCTGTCATCTGCACATCCATCCGTGCGGGTTCGCGTGTCTGTAGTTGGACACAGACAGGATGCACGTGTACTCCCCGTGTGATTGTCTCCTCTTGTTACCTTTCTGTAGTGGCTGCTTGTTTTACTTGGGAGCTGTATTTATTTTACGATGTTGCTGTTTACACAGATACAGACGTAAGTAGTAAGTTGTCTTAATGACAGATGCACATATTCCTTTTCATCATTGCTTAGTTCTGGATCTACAATGTTGACCAAAGCTTAAAAGGGACTTTAAAGAAGAACTCCATGAAAATTACAAATTAACCCTTGAAGTGGGGCTACCCCACATTGCAAAGTTTAAGTGCTCGGTTTCGTCTAGGGTCTAAAATTAAAAAAAAAAAAAGATATACTCCAATGACTGGTGGCATATGCCGAGTCATATATGTATGGGGTTGGTAAATGGTGCTTCTTGTCCTGACCATTATCTGCATTATTCAGAACGTGGTTTCCTATTACGTTGCTTCTGCTAATGGGTCTTCCTGCTAAAAGAGTAGTTTGATCTTGGAATAAAGGGCACTCAAACAACATGGGTATTGGATGCTCCCTTGTATTCAAGGCTTGAAGGTGAGTGTATGTCATTATTCTGTGTATGACTTTAAGTAGAAAGTAGGGATGTGCTGATATAGCCTTGGGGGACCCCACAGAAAGAGGTTAGGGGATAGTTATAGGTGACTGAAGGTACACTTAGATTGGTAGGAGGTGAACCATGAGAAAGCAGGGTCTTGGAGGCCAAGAGATTGGAGTTTATTGAGTAGGAGCGGCTGGTCCACTGCGTCAAGAGCAGCAGAAGGGTCCAAAAGTATGAGTATAGAGTAGTGGTCATTGGTTTTAGCAGTTAGTAGATCGTTAGTAAGTTTAAGAAGATCAGTTTCTGTGGATTGTTGTGGATGAAAGCCAGATTTAAAGGGGTCAAGGAGGTTGATAACTGTAAGGCGACGGCTCAGGCGTTCAAGAAGTTTGGAGGTGAATGGGAGCAAGGAAATTGGTCTCAAATTGTTCTGACTGGTGAGCCCCACTGAGGGCTTTCCTAATATGGGGTTGGTACAAAGTTGAGATCCTGAGGGATCTGGGACAGGTGAGTATAAAACCCGGGTAGAGTGGGGTGTGTTGGGGAGCTATCAAATATGATTGGACCTGCTTTCTAGTGCAACTATAATTTAGGTAAATAAATAACATGCATGGGTAATATGTCCTATTAGGAAAAAAAATATCTATTCTGTAATGCTATTCACGTTAACCATGCTGTGCTCTGTGTAAGCTGCACTGCACTGTTTTTTTCTATTGAAACAATTAAAATGTTTTTGGTTTGTGTGTCCCTTTTTTGTGGCATGCCAGTAAGAGCTCTTTGCGAGACATAGAAAATAGGTTTATTTCCCCTTACTGTCTATCACAGCCTATGGAGCGTGGTGTTTGAGAAATGGCTGGTGTCACAGCATATATTTCACTTCCAAACCCAAAAAACTAAAAACCCCAGAGTGCCAATGTAGAATTATTTTTTTTGGTCAGGCTACAATTGGCACCATTATAGCCCAGGTAATATGTACTGCCAAAACGAAGCGAGTATCCATTTCATAGGTAGAAAATGTATTCGTATTGCTCCAAAACACCACTGACCCTCAAAAAATGTTTCACATTGGCCTGTTGGTAAGGATTAACGACAACTTGTTATAGTAAAACTCTGGAATCGAATGTTTCTACAGTCTGAATAAAAGGAGGCATAATCTGGTAATAGGAGACATATACATAGCGGTTTGTGTGTCAACGAAAAAGTAGGGTTGTAGAATCTGATAGCTGCTTAAAAGAAAAAGGCAAGCCATACTAACCTGGTGCTTCCTGCCTTACTATGTAATGTTAAAGGTTCCTCTGATGACTTTCAGCTCTCCATGCTTTTGTTTTAAAGCAACACTCAACTCAGGAGTTTATATCTTAAAATGACATCCAAGTACCTTAACTATTAACAAAAATGTATTTTACTTGTGCATATCTCAGTTGTAGATCCTCAAATCATCTCTGACTAATTTTGTTCCCCATGGTCCCTGTGTGTGGGTTGTAAAGTAGCCACCGCTCCAAGCTCACTCCTGTGAATGAACTACAATCTCAATACAAATTAGATCACTAAACATGAGATTGTAGTCCATCACAGCAGTGAGCTTGGAGCGGTGTCTACTTTACAACACAAACGGGGACCAAAGGGAACAAAAGTAGCCACCCTCCAGAAGGAAGGACAGTGTTGGCACCAATTCAGAGATGATTTGAAGATCTACAGCCGAGTGATACATAAATAAGTTACATTTTTGTTAATAGTTAAGATACTTGAATGCATTTTTAAGATTTAACTTCCAAGTTTAGTGTCGCTTAAAGTGATTTTTCCAGTCAGTCCGTTGTAAATCCTTCATCTCACTAGCCACAGCCTATGCCAGGTAACTCATGAAATCTTCAGGTGGAATGATTTTTACTGAGGACATTACGAAGTGCACAATGGAAAGACAAAGGCAAAGATTTCACCGCCAGGGTATAAATGAAATGAACCTCTCAGAAGCCTCTGTGCATCTTCAACTTTGCGACAAAGCCATGTATCCATTGTGGGTGATCATACCAGATATATTTTGAAAGGTTGAATGTATTGTCTGCCAGATTTTTAAGCTTTCCCCATTTGTACTATTTAAAGGAGAACTATGAGGTGAGTGCTTTTCACTCACCTCATAGTTCTAGCCGACCTGTGACAATGAGACTGTCACAGGTCGGCTCAGTAGATCGGGAGGTGAGCGAACACATACCGACGTTCGCTCACTTCTCGATCCTGTCACTGCTCTCTGCCGTGACAGGGGAGGGGCTGGATTCCCCGCTCCCATCCGCCAGCGCCGCCTGGCGGAACGGGAGGGGGCGTGCACAGCTGGCTCTGCCTCACACAGCTGGGCGGATCCCGGCACTATTGTCGGGATCTGCTTCAGCTGCGGCGTCTCAGTTTTGTTATGGAAATTCACTTGGTTCAACGCACAAATCCATGTCGCATTAAGCTGCGCCAAACGCAAAGAATTTCCCCCGTTGTACTACGCTCTTTTATGCAAGGACTGGAAGTATCCCTTTCTATAGAGTCATGTAGAGTCAGGAGACAGGTGTTGCTTGCTTGATAATCCCATGCTAAGAGACCTGAACACAGGTATGTTTATTGTTTATACCTGCCCAACAGGAAGTGATGTCTGACAGGAAGGGGTGTCTCAAACAGCAAGACAGGAAGTGATGGCAAACCAACAGATGATTTCAACAACCAGCAAACCAGGAAGTGGGACAGACAGGAAGTGAACAGGAGCCAGCCAACAAAACACCTTAGTAGAACAATCACATGTAGTAGAATAATCTATCACCACCGGAGTGACTTTATCCAGCATTGCTCAGTGATCAATGCCACATAACGTTACTATGATTCTCATGCGCTCTCATTCACAGGGACAACGTCATTATCCCTAGCGTGTTGATCAGGCACACCAGAGAGAACAAACGCACGTTCCTTTCATATACTGCGTTCCAAACAAATGTATCCACGCAAGCCAATAAATCCATGCATTGCACGGGGGCCCCAGCCGGCGTCCATACATTCGCCAAGAAGACACTGCTCCGCCGCGCATAAGATATCTCCTCCAATAGATTAACCTCCAGTGTCTATTTAAACCGAGACACTGAGAGACTAATGACAAAACATTACAATACACTAAAAAACACATCCTAGTAAAATTTCCACAACAGTATACCGCGAGCTACAGCTCGCGGTATACTGAGCCTAGGGTGACGGGAGGATGCTAGTTTGTGTCCTCCCGTTACCCTAAGGAGAACTATGGGGAAAAGCCTTAACCCCATAGTTCTCCTTTTTAACTAGTTCCAGTGTAGGTCTGAGTCTGATTTTATTTTGTCTCAATAATGTTCCTTGTAAATGATCTTGGCGTTGGTCTAATAACCTACACATGGGAATTCCAGGGTCCTTATAACAGATGCTATAGTGCAGAATATGTCGGTGAAGTACGGTATTCATGAGGAGTACTTGGCTATGAAGACACACAGCGTAACCTGTCAGCTTTTGTTGTGTAGCATGCACTTGTATCTTTCACTCTTTATTTAACTTCCTGTGGTGTTTGTGTACTGATGTTACCACGAGATGTCTGCAGTTACACACAGGAAATGTGACCAAATTGGTCACACATTTTCATTACTCTGGAACTCTTATCGCCTCCCCCATATTGGTCAATTTCCTTACAGGTCAACACTGGCTTGCTCGCCATTCTGAAATTTTGACTAGTAATACAAGTCATCAGTTGCAAAGAACAAGACTGGGCAAAACGCAGAATCAAGAATGATGTTTCATAAGGATCTATTTACTAAAGGCTGTTTTTTTTTTTTTTTTTGGGGGGTGGGGGGAGTTCCTGCATTTGAAAAACTATTACTCTACTACAAGTTATGGACACAATGTAGAAAACTAAAGTGTATATTTTCACCTGGCAATCCTAAAAATAACACCCTTCCTGTCCTAGGGTATGTGTGCTCACTCACTGCACTGTCTCTATGGAAAGCCGTGGTTGTCCCAAGGTTTCTCTCCGGATTTGGATTTTAGACACATCTTTATCTCATCTCAGCTCTATTACATGGGGGCGGGAGGACTTATAGTTTATTGAAGATACCTTTTGGAGGAACATAAGATGGTTTGTGATTTCAGTTCATTCACAGGAAGTGACAGAGACACTATATCTGGCAAGATCAAAAGGTATTGTCCTTGCTGAAAATGTTTCTTCTTATGCCAATGATCACATTTTAGGATTTGTAAGCTGCATAATATTCCATTTTTGTTCTTGGGTTAAAAAGAGAACTATGGGGTAAGTGTTTTCCCCCATAGTTCTCTTAAGGGTCACTGGAGGACATATACTAACGTCCTACCGTGACACAAAGCTCAGTATATCACGAGCTACAGCTCGCGGTATACTGAGACCGCCGCAGCCGGGATGGATCCTGACATTACTGTCGATATCCATCCAGCTGCATGAGTGACAGCTGGATCTGCCTATCTAGAGGCAGAGCCAGCTGTACCCGCCCCTCCCCGTCCATTCCTCCAGTCACCGCTGGAGGATCGAAGAGGGGGGAATCCCTGCGGGGAGTGATGACTGACAGTCACTGCTCTCTGCAGGGAGATGATTGAGAAGTGAGCGAGCGACGCTATGTGTTCACTCACTTCCCGATCTATAGAGCCGACGTGTGACAGTTTCATTGTCACCCGTCGGCTCGAACTATGAGGATGAGTGATTTTCATCCCCATCTCGTAGTTCTCCTTTTAATTATCCTTTAAGCCTAACCAACATTTTCCTGCATGCGTGCTTTGACTAACAAACTACCTATTAAATACAATGTAGTTCAATCCAATTTGTAAAGCACTACAATTATTTCAGGGGCTTATAGCTTGAATGGCTTTTCGGTTTTTGGTAAGATAATGGCCGACGAGGATTGTACTGTGCAGAGTCCCTCCTGATCTGCTGTTTCCAGCGACCCTGAGGGCCCAGGGACACCACAGATACTCAGTCATGTGTATAACACACACACGTTGTTAAAACATGCATTGCTGTGTTCTTTTTGCCTTAGCACATAAGGTAAATTACTTTGTTGCGTAAGGACTGTTTTTCTTTTCAAAATATTTTATTAGTTTTCGACAATAAATATACAGTTAATACAAACATTTTGGTATCGCCAAAGCTACATCACTAACTCAGCTTTACCTTGATGAAGTCAATTCCTTACAGATATCGCCTATGAAATTTGTGCAATGTAAAATATAGTGTTAAAAAATTCGTAGATCTAATATTATCAACAATTCATTTGTGTATATCAAAAACTATACTTATGATCTTAAGAGTGTTTTTATTTAGCAAATTCCCAATGTTCTATCGGTCTTCTTCGGAACTAGTTTAACCACTGCAAACCTTAATAAGGTTTGACTGCTTTGACCAATGCTGCCCAAATCAAAGTGCACTTTATTTTTATTTTTTTTGAACCCCACCCTCGCCTTCCACAGATCCATACTGAGATCTGATGACCACAATTCTGCTATTGTTTACATCCAACGTTGCAGGGCTCACTCTCCATGTGCTGCACCTGCACATTAGAGCCCCCATAGACTTCTGTTGGGCTGCCTCCCAGCCAGGAGACTTGCAGTGCTTGATGTCAAAAAAACAGTGAAGCATTGGCCCTTGGTTCTATATAGGTATAGATCTAGTATAGATCTACAGAAAGCAAGAGTGGGATTGTTTAGGTCAGGGAAAGAAGGGGTGGGAAATGTAAATTATTAGAGTTTTCACCTGAACAAGAGGTTGGGGTAGATCATCCAGTGGGGGGACCTGTTCTAGGGACAACGATCTAATGGTGGACTTGCATGTAGCATTTTAAGATATATATCCAGGTATGGGCAATCGCAAACAAGCCATTCATCATCAATTAAAACATTGAATAATGCGACATAGGATATTGTTCCGCACAAACTGAAAATATGAAATAAACATAAATCAAAGTATTCCATAGTTATTATAATAAGTGAATACAAGGAGTGGAATTGCATTTTGGTTTGGTTAAAAATGCAGATTTCAAGTTCCTAATCATACTGTTGGGTAATGATTAGCGCAGTTGGATAGAGGTAAATCGTATTTGATTAGTTTAATTAAAAAATGTAGTTAGGGCAGTTTTTAAAGAATAATAATTCACCCCCTGAACTTCTGCCTTCCATTTGGGATGTAGTAATATAGCAGGCGATTGTGCCATTTAAGATGCGCTTATTGCAGCTGTGCATGCACCATATGTTTGTCCACTGCCCTTTAATCCCCACGCAGGCGCAGTAATATTTGTGCAGGTCCCTGTCAACTACCGCGCATGCACTGTGCGGAAAGGAATATGCTGGCGAGATGAGGTGCGTGGGCAGTAGTGACGGTCTGTACTGCCACAACTGCAGACAAATAGAATTTGTGATGCCATATTTCTAAGATCACAACATGGCAGTGATATTCAGCGCCTGTGCATTACCGACATTAGTAAAAGGTGGCTACTGTGTATGCTTGGGACTTGCTAGCATATTTCTTCGAGTACAAGTGGATTTCACAGCTGTTTAATATAGGAGAAGGACACACACGGTCTGCATGTGTGGGAATCTGGACCCACATGAATGTGCAGGTTGGGGTGTGAGTGCGACGGCCTGTAATTGCGTGCAGCCGTGTCCTCCCATAGGGAAGAACAGGCTGCTGCGTGCAATTGCACACAGCACCTGTCCCTTCCAGGTCTGATCTTTTTACCATACGTACATGTATGCCCGTCTGAGGGAGCCCTTATCTACATATTGCATGTATGGTGTCTAAGAAGGTAACGGTACATATGATACAGTCCTGGAAGCTGATAGTGGCATGTGCACAGGGTAATGAAGGTAATGCCAGTGGGTAGTGGCGACATTAGTGTTGTTCAACATTCTGGTAGCTGCCCCTCCTTTTCCCACCACTCTTAACCCCTATCATGATGCTCTGAGGCCCAGACCCCATCTCTCATTTTGCCAGCAACAAGCCCCCCATCATCAGCATGCCCTACTTGCACCTGAGCCTCCTTGCTCTCACCACCACACTGATTCCCCCCCCAACAGCACTGTCCCTGTTCCACCCCTTTTTAAATGATAATTAAACCCTCTGGGCTTTTTGCATCTATCTACTGCTAGCTAGCAGTAGATAGATGCAAAAACATAAAGTCACCAGAAAGGTTATCACTTACCTGTGTCTTCGCTGCACGCTCCCGTCTGAAGATTCTTGCCGCAAAGCATAGTGGTGTGGGCGCATGCGCAGTAAAGATCTTCGGCCGGGAGAAGAGGAGAGACGCAAGATAAGTCAATGCAAGCAGCATGGCAGCGTGGGACACAAAGGACACATGAGTCAGCTCTGGATCAGAGACCAGCACCAGCGCTGGAGTGACTCCTGAAAACTACTGGAAAGAAGAAGATTGGATCAAGAGGCATCATTTAAGTGGGGGGGGGGGGGGGACTTTAACTTTGTCACTTTAAGCAATGTGCTGGCACGCCTCTGCTGCCATCGCCACACTGCACCGTGGTTCACAAACATTTGCGATTTAGATTCAATTGGGAAAATGTGTGAATCCTGGGTTAGAGCTATGGTAATCTTGTGTGAAAAAAATTATACATTGCAAAACCGTTCCAATGCAGCTTCTCTGTATTTCAATAGTCGGTGTGTCATTAGTTCAGCTCAACTTGGCTGTTTTGCCATACGCTAGACTTCTAACATATGGACAACATGGCTATGGAGATATTTTATGATAAAACAGACTTGTTATCGCTTTATGCTTTCATAGTCAGGAAACATGTAGGCAGCACAAGTTCTGGACTGGAAGGAAATGCAGATCTTCCATCTAATTCTCCATTCCTTATTTTCAGTGATATTTCTGGAGGGGCTTCCCCTACTCATGCTGTTAATAATAGACTGCCATCCGTCTGACATTTTGTTGTCTGGTAACCACAAGCTGCTTGTTTATGTTCAGCGGTTGTGACGTTAGTCTGCACTGCTCTCTCCCTCACTTGTACAGACACACACAAACATGACATTTATTTGCGTGCATGCTCTGCTGTCTGCCACAAATTGAAAAGCAGCATAGGGGCTGTTTTTCTAATATCACATTGGTATAGAATAGAGGAACTGCAGGAAGCTATAGAGAAATTAGGGAAGTCTCAAAAAATGGAGTCTAAGTGGATCTTCCTCCTGGACACTAGCACCGAAGGGATTAAATATAGAGTTTGATATTAATTGTTTTTTAACAAACTATTAAAAGGAGATATTTTTAAACATTATTTACTATTTAGAAAACTTTTATCATGTAGAACTCTCATAACATACTAAATTAACTTACTATATGTCCACCACCTCAAAAAACAAATGCATTCATATGATCACCTTTTTAATTTTAACGAATGAATGTAACATAGAGAATCTGAAAGAATCATTTTAAAAATAAGTATTTATCTTGATTCAATTAGCTATAAGTATAGGTTTAATTATTAATCAAGCAGTAGATATATGCAAATTGATTTAAAAAAAAAACTTTTTCAAAGGGTTAATACCTGTGTCTCCGCCACACGCTCCTGTCCAAACATCTGAAAATTTCTCGGACGGGCGCATGCGCAGTTCAGATGTTCGGCCGGGAGATGAGAAGAGACACAAGGTAAGTCTATGGAGCAGCGAGCACCCGCACAGACTCCGTGGGACATGAGCGAAGAAGAGGACAGAAGAGTCAGCGCTGGATCAGAGACCCGCACCATCACTGGAGGGACAGCTAAAAACTCCTGGAAAGATCGGATTAAGAGGCGGATTTATGCCCTAATGTCACTTTAAGTAACTTAACTATTAACAAAATGTATCTTATTTGTATTTCACTTGGCTGTAGATCCTCAAATCATCTCTGAATTGGTACTGACACTGTCCTTTCTTCTGTAGGGGGGCAACGTTTGTTCCCCATGGTCACTCAGTGTGTTTTATAAAGTAGTCACCGCTCCAAGCTCACTCCTGTGATGGACTTCAATCTCAATACGTATTGGTAAACAAAATATGAGATTGTAGTCCATCACGGGAGTGAGCTTGGAGCAGTGTCTACTTTACAACCCACATGAGGATCATGGTTTAGGTACTTGTAGGGCTGCAACAACTAATCAACATAATCGATTATAATCGATTTATTGAAAAGTTGTCAACTTTTTCAATAATCGATTTAATCGGCTTCCGATCAGTTGGCCCTGTTCACAGCTCCACACGCTGTGCGCCGCACCTCCTCCCCACCTCACGCTCGCCGCTGCCAGACTCGCCTGCCCGCATCCACACGCCGCACCTCCTCCCCGCCTCACACTCACCGCCCACCCACATCCACGATCGGCACAGGGACGCACAGGGAGATGTAGTAAGGAGGAGCAGGTGTGGGGTGATGACAGCCGCCGATAGACAGGTCCGATCTCAGAAGCAAGTTGCTGGAAGACTGCTCAGGTAAGCTTTTCCACACGTGGTGCTCTATAATGTATTGCTGGGATTTGTATTCCTCTATAGCTGATGGTACATTGTGCTGTATATTATACATATGAATACAAATCCCAGCAATACATTATACACTGTATGTATAATGTATTGCTGGGATTTGTTGTACTCCTATATAGCTGGTGGTATTCTGCATTGCGTTGTATAGGGGAATACAAATCCCAGCAATAATACATTATACAGCGTAATGCTGAATACCACCAGCTATAGAAGAGTAACAAAAATCCCAGCAATAGTACATTATACAGTGGTGCAATGCTGAGTACCACCAGCTATAGAGGACTACAAAACCCAGCAATAGTACATTATACAGCGCAATGCAGAATGTCGCCAGCTATTATGTACTATTGCTTGGATTTGTTGTATTCCTCTATAGCTGGTGGTATTCTGCATTCATTGCTGTATAATTTTACACTTTCCATTTCACTATATTGCACACCACACTTTTTTTTTCTTTTTTACTTCCACCGCTCCAAGTTTGCTCCTGTGATGGACTACAACCTCAATACAAACTAGTAGTCCCATCACTGGAGCCTTTTTTTGAACTCTATTTTATGGTTTATCCGATTAATCGAACCTAATAATCGACTAACTAATCGATTTTGAAAATAATCGTTAGCTGCAGCTCTAGGTACTTGAATTCATTTTTTTAAGATTTGAAGTCCTGCGTTTAGTGTCACAGTAAACCAGATCAAATGAAAATGTTGGCCTTCTGGGAGATTATTGCTATAATGTGGAATGGCACACTTACCCAGCAAATCGTTCTATTTTAGCTTGGCAATGTCCGCTCTATACTTTTGGCAAGTTTTCGTGCCCTCTGTGTCTTTGTGCTGTGACCCATTTAATTGATTTCTTGTCTTGTGGTTATAGAAAGGGAGGAATTTTCCATAGCAGTAAAAACCTAATAGAAGCGTAATTTTTTTTTCTTTATCTGGGACTCGCCAGTTGTATAAGGCCTGGTTCACACATAAGCGGCATTGTTTTTACGCGTCTATGTGCAGCTTCAGCGTGCGATTGTTTGCACGTTTAGCACTTTTTACCTGCGTTTAGACGCACATTTTGACTGGTAGCTTAAGAAACATTGCGGTCAATGGACAAACGTGCGTAGATATGTGCAAAAATGCACGCGACAATGTGCAACATGCTTCTGCAGTGTGTTTTCTGACGTTTCCATTACAAGTCTATGAGGGAAAAACAAGCTTAAAACTGCCTAAAGAAGCTCGTGTAGTTTTTTTTTTTTTTTTTTTTTCTATTTTTTTTTTGCGTTTTTCTGTTCAGGTGTGA
>NW_017308201.1:36172-76942 GCF_000935625.1 Nanorana parkeri | reverse complement strand
GAGGCTTGTGTTTTTTTTTTTTTTTTTTTTACTGCATTTACTTTTGGCGTTTTGCTGCTCAGATGTGAACAGAGAACATTGAAAATCATGGGGTTACTTGCTTAAAAGCGCTTATACTAGTGCTCAAAAACGCCTAGTTGTGAACAGATTTCGTTTGACAATCTTTTAAAAAACCTGCCATGATAGAAATGCGGATGCTGCCCTAGTGTATTCTTTGGGGGTTTTTTTTCTTCCTCTTGTGAGAGAAATAATTTCCTGGTTGTACAGAGTGACTGACCAGGGACAACTAGTGAAGTCACAGGTCCCAACTTATATGTTTGTTCCATGTAGCTGTAATGAAGGTGTGGAATAAGCATGTCATCCAGGAACTAATGGCTTCTTGGTAAAGCTGGCCATACAATGCTTAGATTTTCAAAATAACTTAATTACAGAAGAACTCTCTTTTGACTTTCTATTAGTTGATCGAACAATTTTGACAGTAG
Organism: Nanorana parkeri; assembly: GCF_000935625.1. NCBI lineage: Eukaryota > Metazoa > Chordata > Amphibia > Anura > Dicroglossidae > Nanorana > Nanorana parkeri. Next base: position 76,460 of record NW_017308201.1, on the reverse strand, counting down.
GGACAAAAAAACTCGAAGGAGCCGTATGGAAAATGTTTCTTAAAAGAACAAAATTCTAAAAGTGAATGTGGTTTTTGTTTGGGGAAACTCCATTCATTCCAAAATCAAAGGTTAGAATCAAACAAAATATAGATAATCTTTCGTCAAGTGTCTGATGGCATTATTGGCTGGTAAAGTAAGAGCTTTCCTATGAACATTAGTTCGTAAATCTACTAGTGTATGGCCAACTTAAGTCAATAAGCTCCCTTCTGACTTATTAATTGGTGATAGACCCCTATGTGATAGCACATTGGAGGTTACAGGTTCTCTTTATGGTGGCGCTAGGGGTCTATTAGACCCCTAGTGTCACCTTTCCTCTTCATTGGGGAATGATCGCTGCCTGCTGAGGCAGCTGAATGTAAACACAGTAGGCAGTGACTGGGAGCAATAGCCAGCCTGCTATTGGCTATTTTAAATTTCGGTAGCCAATAGTTCTCCTTCAGCTCCTCCTTTGCTGATTGACAGCAGGCAGTGGGCGGGTGCAATAGCCATGAAAATCAGGAATCGCAAGCACTCAATAATAATCAGATAATGTCCATTTATAGGGACAGGTCGTCACAATAAAAAAAACGTTTCGGGGCCACTCAGGGTAACAGTGTGACAAGTCACACTGTCACCCTGATGAAGTGACCCTGTTCGACCCCAAAACGTTGTTTTTTTGATTGTGACGACCTGTCCTTATAAATGGACATTTATTATCTGAATATTATTGAGTGCTGGTGATTCGTGCTTTTCATTGCTGATGTGCACGGCGCCATTCGTGTTTGTCAATGCGAGCACCACCATTGCAATCTTGGCCGGGAACACTGTAGGGAGTGCAGAGGGACCTTCCATCTGTCTACGTTGGGTGCAATAGCCAGCCTGCTAATGGCTATTGCAATTTAAAATAACCAATAGAAGGCTGGCTTTTGCTCCCAGCCACTGGATGGCAAACCTTGATGCTTGCTTTTTACCACCGGCAGAAGTGGGAACCAGGGCAGCAGAGGAGACACAGGGCACATCAGTCTCTGCTCCCCACTGGGCGCCGGCTGCGTGCAGTGGCTCCCAACGAGGAGGATAAGGGGGGATTCAACTAATCGGAATCAACTAATCGATTATTATTATTATACAGGATTTATATAGCGCCAATAGCTTGCACAGCGCTTTACAATATAAGGAAGACACTACAGTCGCAATACAATTCAAGGCAAGATGGTAAGGAGAATCATTGACCGATTCTCATTGATTAAATTGATTAGTTGTTGCAGCCCTAGTCTCAACAGTTGGCCAGACCTAGTCTTGTCCACTGCTTTCTGGATTGATGTTGGGCACATTAAATAAATAGCATGTTAGGCACATATGAAAGAGGATTTGTCTCATTCAGGGGAGGAAAAGGAAGTTTTTCTGTTCTTTTTTTCGTTGGTGAAGCTTGTGGATTAAATTTTTAGATTTGGGATAATCTTAAGGTGCCCACACACCATGCGATAAAATCGCACGATAATCGCGGGAAATCCCGCCATCGTACGATTATCGCAAGGTGTGTGGAAGCCGTGCGACCTCTACTACTGTAAGGTTGCACGACTTTTATCTTATGAACATGTTCGAAAACCCGCCGAGAATCGTACGATTGTCGGCGGGTGTGTGGCATGTTCGCAAGATAAAAGCCGCACGGGCCGGTGTGCGCAAGCGCACACTGCCTGTTTAGCATTGCGGTCATCGGAAGCCTGCCCCTCAATGGGGCGGGCTTGTGATCATCGCAAGTACGATCTGCCTGTCCAAGATAGGCAGATTGTACGTTTTTTCAAATACCTTACAACCATGGCAAGACAAAAGTCTTGCCATGGTTGTAAGGTGTGTGCCCATCTTTAGACTGTAGCTGTGCCTGATACTTGATTATTCATTTTGGCTGCAGTGAACATTATCCTATAGTTTCTTGTATATGGTAGGCCCTGTATGCATTCATTTTATCAGATAGGTCTCTGTTCCTTAAATATTCTTTCTTAGTGAGTCTAAATATCCACGTCCTCAATGAGGACAGGGTTACAGGAAGTGGTTCTCTTCCTCTCCTCCTCATTCTCTTGTTTGTTAAAGAAAAAAAATGAAGGCATGATGGGAGTTTGCAAGATTTCACAAAAACCTATTGAGATGTGATCACACAAAAGCCGAGTGAGAAGGTAAATAACAGCTGTACGTTTTAATTTTTCCAGTTAATGTAAACTAAATGATGAGCGTGAAATAAGTTATACCACGGGCCCCGGCTGTGCAGATCTGTACAAGGCCAGTAAGTCTATTCTAGTGTTATATCCTTTCATTTTAGAGACAACTACATTGTAAAATCTCTTCAATGAGCATTTATTTACCCAGTTCACAGCTACTCTGCTTGTATTTGGGAAGATTTTTTAATTTCCTATTGGTTACAATTTTTGTTTGACACAAATGCAGTTTGGTGGTGATATATTTAAAGCTTTTTTTTGGGGGGGGGGGGGGGGGGGGAACTCCCCTTGCAGTGGGGGCTAACCCTGCACTGCAAGCATTAACTGCTCATTCATTGTGTAAGGGAGCTGTGAAAAGGACTTTTACTTACCTGATCTCCGCTCCTGCTGACTCCAAGACCGGTACCTGCAGGCTCTTCTCGCCCTACTACCAAGTAGTCAAAGGCCTGCGGATGTCTTCACGTACAGTGCAGGACCCTGCATTAACCATGAGGACGTTGAGGCACAGTCCACAAACTGGAGCATAGGGGGAAACTGGGGAGAGTGCCGATTGCCAGGGGAGCGGGGATCAGGTAAGTAAATCCTTTACCACGAGCATTTAATGATTGCAGGGGGTAGCCCCACTGCAAGATTTTTTTTTTTTTTTTTCTCCTACAGCTTTAAAGCAGTATCGCCAGCCTCATGTGTAGGTCTTCCCTCTGCTCCCTTGCCAGTTTTTACTCTGCCAGGTGATTGTGCCACCTTTAGAAAGGGACCCTGCATGCCCCCTAAAACGATGGCTTTATGACCTATGTGATGCTTCATTTAATAAAAGTGCATTTGCACCTTGAAGCACTGGTGCTGGTGACTTCTTCTATTCTTCTGTGGATTCTCATGGCGCCATCTTTGGTGTTCACTACGAGCACCACCATATTCACTTTGGCTGTAGCTCTGTATGGAGTGCAGGTGGTATGTGTATCTTTCTTGGAGTTCCTCAGATGTCTTTTCAAAGGGCATCCTACGCACGTTCTGTCTCTTTGACGCCCAGCTTTGCACAAGACCATTTGCACATCGAGTGCTTGTCATAGGCACACCCCCTGTATTGCAGTGGGTGTCAGTAGCACGTCTCCTATGTCTTCGTTAGATGCTGCATGTAGAGCTGCAGCTAACGATTATTTTCATAATCGATTAGTTAGCCGATTATTAAGTTCGATTAATCGATCGGATTAAAAAAAAAAGTCTCCATTGATGGACTACTAGTTTGTATTGAGATTGTAGTCCATCACGGGAGCAAGCTTGGAGCGGTGGAAGTAAAAAAAAAAAGTGTGGTGTGCAATATAGTACATTATAAAGCGGCACAGTGCAGAATACCAGCAGCTATAGAGGAATGCAGCAAATCGCAGCAATAGTACATTATACTATAATGTATTATTGCTGGGATCTGATGTATTCCTCTATAGCTGGCGTTATTGGAGAGAACGGATATGATGCAGGAATAGGGAGGACGGGTATGATGGTGGAATGGGGTGCAGAGGACGGGTATGATGGTGGAATGGGGTGCAGAGGACGGGTATGATGGTGGAATGGGGTGCAGAGGACGGGTATGATGGTGGAATGGGGTGCAGAGGACGGGTATGATGGTGGAATGGGGTGCAGAGGACGGGTATGATGGTGGAATGGGGTGCAGAGGACGGGTATGATGGTGGAATGGGGTGCAGAGGACGGGTATGATGGTGGAATGGGGTGCAGAGGACGGGTATGATGGTGGAATGGGGTGCAGGGATGGAGAGGATGGGTATGATGGTGGAATGGGGTGCAGGGATGGAGAGGACGGGTATGATGGTGGAATGGAGTGCAGGGATGGAGAGGACGGGTATGATGGTGGAATAGAGTGCAAGGATGGAGAGGACAGGTATAATGATGGAATGGAGAGGACGGGTATGATGGTGGGTTGGGGTGCAGAGGACGGGTATGATGGTGGGTTGGGGTGCAGAGGATGGGTATGATGGTGGGTTGGGGTGCACAGTGTTGGGTCCCAGGCTCCGGGGGGGGGTCGGGGCACTTACTGTCTGAGCATTCCCTCCATAGATGCCGGCTCGTCCCCAGCCATAGTCTCCGTCCCCCGGCTGACACCCGTCACGCTCACATCCCCGGCACCCGTCATGTGATCGGCCCGGCTAGATGTGAGGAGCGTCGGGAGCTGGACCGCTGCGGCGTGCGCGTTCGGTGGGCGTGGCGTGCGCTGCGTGCGGGGCTTGAGTGTGGAGCCGCGAACAGGCTTCAGCGGTGGGCGTGGCTTATGCGTCCTGTGGGCACGGCGGGAGCAGCGTGCGGTGGGAGGTGTCCTGTGAGCACGGCGGGCGCAGCGGTACGTGAGCAGCGTGTGACGTGTGCTTCAGGCCGCGTGTAGAGCCCCGAACAGGGAAATCAATTGATAACCGACGAATCGACGATCGAAAACGTTGGTAACGTTTTCAATCGTCGATTTTAATCGACTAAATCGATTAACTGTTGCAGCTCTAGTTGCATGCTGATGCAACTACTTGGTTACACCCATGGAAAAATGACACTGACCAGAGGGAGGGGGAAGGGGAGCAAACACCTAGTTCATGTTCAAAACTTCAACATACACAGCAGTATTCAAGAAGCATTTGTCTGCTGCTAAAAGAGGAAGTTTTTCTGCAAGCCCACCACCAGTCCCCCAGCCACACTGACTACTAGGACAAGTAGATCCAGAGCAGCAGCTCTATTCCCTGCAGTGCCATATGGTCTCCCTTGCACTGATTGACCATTGCTCAGCAGAAGCGAGAAAAGGGCTTGGATGATTGTTACATGACCGTCTATAAAACTCAGGTTTAAGGCACTGTGACTACATTTTATATAAAAAAGATTGAAAGCTGCACAGTGTGGGGGAGCATCAATGTGTACACTAAAGGGTGAATGCGGCATTTATGAATTACCGGTAGTAAAAACACATAATAAATTGGCAAAAAAATGCCAGAAAGGAGAATGCCGTTTGCATTACCCTTTTGTAAATCGTGGCTAATCGGATTTATTGACTGGCTTGCCCTGGACTGCATGTGATTAGGGCAGCGCTGTTATCTACCAAGAAAAATAATATCCTTGACATGAATGTCTGACTGCTGATAAGACACGGAAGTTACAGAGTTCATCGACTGTCCATGCTCTGTGATCCCACATGTCCTATTTCTCTTTATATTTTTTCTCTTGTTAGCTCATGTGCAGCTGTTTTACCTTTTAACATATTAAGCTAAGATATTAAGATTAATTTATTTTTTTAATATTAAGTAGCCATTTGGTGAACAGCCTTAGGCCTGGTTCACACCTGGGCGTTTTACAGCGCGTTCCTATGCGCTGTAAAACGCTCAACATGTGAAAACCAATAATTGCCTATGGGCATGGTTCCCACCTAGGCGTTTTACAGCGCGTAGGAACGCGCTGTAAAACGCCCTACGCCCAAAGAAGTACAGGAGTTTCTTTGGGGCGTATTTGCCGCACATATCCATTGGGATACAGCCGGATAGCCCCCGGAAACGCGCGTTTCTTTTACCGCAAATCGCAGTCGAAACGCGCGGCAAACACGCATATTCCGTACACCGAGGTGTGAACCCAGCCTAAATGTAATGCCCAGCTTGAGTCTAAACTTTAGTTTTATATGTGTGGGGAGGGTTAGAACATATCTTAGTTTTTTTTTTTTATTGCTATTTGTCGCCTTATTGGGGAGATTTCACTTCACTTCCTTTCAGGACAGGAAGTAATGGAAAACTCCTCACAGGGACACTTCAATCTCAGTACAATCTAGCTGACTAAACGTGAGATTGTAGTCCATCACGGGAATGAGCTTGGAGTGGTGGCTACTTTACAACACACACAGGACTGTGGGGAACACAAATAGCCACCCTCCAAAAGGAGGGACAGTGTCAGCACCAATTCAGAGATGATTTGAGGACCTACAGCTGAGCGATACACACATCAGCTCCTTTTTTTCTTAAGACCCCATACACCCTGAAGCGATTTGTAGCGCAATTTCTGCTCAAACATCGCTCAAATATGAAGCTTAATGTAGCTCATCCAAATGCATTTCAATGGAGCTGCTCACATCTCTCAAAGCTCAATGTCACTTGTAGCTCAAGCTTGTTGCTCGAACATGGCCCATTTTTGTGCGATTTAAACCGACTTTGATAGACTGCCAAAAGAAGCGCAACAAAATGTCCACTGTAGCTCAATGTACCTCAATGTTGCTCAGCTTAAATCTGCTTATTTTGTTGTAGCTCAGTGTGAATGGGGTCTAATAGTTAAGTTACTTGAATGCAGTTTTAAGATTTAACTGAATCACTTTAAGCTTTGCTGACTTCTGGTTTATCAGTTGCTGATCAGCTGAACTAACATATCTCTTTTCTACAGGTGGTTTCCTGAAAACATGATTCTGCACTAGCCTTGCCTTTCATCAGAAAGGGCTTTGTCTCCCAGTATGTCAAGTTCAGGGTATCCTCCTAACCAAGGAGCTTTTAGCACTGAGCAGAGCCGCTACTCCACCCACCCAGTCCAGTATACCTTCTCCAGCAGCAGACACCAGCAGGTTAGTAATTTACTATACTTCAATACTATATGTATACTATACAATATAAGCTAAAATAATCCACCAGCAAGAAAGATTTTACATTCAAAGGTAACTGACATTGCAACTGGGCCATTGTAGTTTATTGCAATAAGAACATTTTTACATTTATTGAAGCTTCCCTTCACCCCCCTGTGAGGTTACTTGGCAGCATTATCAGCTGTAGGAGGCCAGCTGCTCTGTGCGTGTCAGAGGGTGTTCTTTAGACTCATGTTTGATCCAGTTATCCTCTGTTTAGAAGAATAAGGGGATCTTGCCTGAATCTGAGAAAAGGCTAATTGTTCAGCTGTTTCCAGCTTGACATGCTGCCCAAATGATTGGACAGGAACTAGCCTGAGGGTTCAAAGTATAGGTAAACCCAATCACAAAAAGCTCATACGAGATTTAACATGTTAGTCATTTCAGAAGGGAATTTTAATATTTTTAAATTGGCAAATTAAAAAAAAAAAAACCCTGGTAATCCTGCCATGAAAGTTTGTGTTCAGGCACTTCTGGTATAGGGTAATGGCGCTTGGTCCTTTATTCTAAGTTGGTCTCTTGCATTGTCGGCCTGTCAACATTCACACAATGGAGGCTACAAGTGGTCGTGCCAACACAAATTGCACAGGCTTGGTCTACTTAACACCATCAGGAGAGCCACCCTGAGAAATGGTGTGCTTTAGTTGCTAGAGAATGCCTGTAGGAGATCAGCATTTCTGATATTCAAGTAATGTACCATCAGCTTATAGTAGAACTGTAAATGCCAGGTCCGTATGGCATACTGTAAGTATTCTGTTGAATCAAAAGAAATGCCTGTTTTTTATTAAATATGGAATAAACAATTATGGATGGCAATTACTTTTGTTTAGTTATTCCAGAGAAAATTAATATAATCCTTAATATTTTGTGCTTCTCAATATTGACATAAGGGTTGGAGAGAAATACATTGGCGGTTCTGTCTGTTTTATGGGTCATTGCAGACTAGCCTTGAGATGTATTACTTGATGATTCATTAGCATGATGGATGCCCTCCCTTCCTGATTATTAAATAAAAGTATAGGGGGTGTTGCGTTGAGACACATTCTGCCTGTTCAGGCTGTTAATTCTTTTTTAGTGCTCATCAGATCCTGCTATGAGTGAGCTTGCTGGACGTGATTGCAGCCATATTATGTAACAGTGATTTATTTAAGGAACAGTTTATTGTCATGGGACAAAGCAGCTGTTTGCAGTAAAATTTTGAGTAAATGCAGATAAGGTTAAATTTAAGATTGTAATTTTCTTATTTTTGTAACCTGCCGGCAGAGTAGTTTTCGGCCCCTCCTTTGTACAGATTTGAGTATGTTTTAAGGATAAACTCTTAATCAATGGTATTAAAATACCAACCAGTTACATTTTAAAAATGTAACTTAATTAGAATATCGTGCAAAAGTAATGGCAGTAATTGCTGCAAAAGGGGCCCAAACCAAGTACTGAGTACATATGCATGCTTGTACTTTTCAGAGGTCCGATATTGTTCTATGTACAATCCTTGTTTTATTGATTGCATGTAACGTTCTAATTTTCTGAGATTGTGGATTTGGGGTTCTTGGGGTTTTCATGAGCTGTAAGCCATAATCATCACAATTATGACAAATCACGGCTTGAACTATCTTGCTTTGCATGTAATGAGTCTATCTCATATATTAGTTTCACCTTTTAAGTTGCATTAGTGAAATAAATGAACTTTGCACGATATTCTAATCGAGTTTCACCTGTAGCAGACTGTATGTGAGCAGGCAACAGATCAAGTCTGTTGACTCAAGGAACCAGTTTACAGTTTGTGTTTTATTTTTTAGTTAAAGAAATCCTGCATGAGCAAAACATTGTATTACTTTGATTTTTGAATGAATTAAAATGGGCAAAGAGCCATAAAATGAAATGCGTTCTTAGTGGGCTGAATCCTTGGAAAATTCTTCATTTGAAGCTAAATCTTACAGTATATAATATCATTTAAACAATTCAGTGTCAGCGCTACTCTGAAATGTTACAGCGTATCAATTGGTGAACCCAAGTGTAAGTATAACCTAATCAAGTCAAGAATCTAACGTCGCAGAACCTTATAAAGATCCTCAGTATTTACCACTTGTACATGACTCTGACTTTCAGCTCTCATTTGTTCCCATGCAAGTTAATACGTCTCAGTTCAGCTGACAGATCTTGCCACATTACTCAATCTGTTCAATAAGCAAACCCTACAATGGTAAACAATACTCTTAAAAAGTGAAGCGTGATATAGAGTACAATGCTCCTAGTGTTCTACACTCCGTGCGATGTGTTGTGTAAAGTGCCAATCCTCCGCCTAACAGTTGTATTCCAAGATTGTGGCAAGCTGCTTTCAGTAAGGTTTGTTAAACAGATATGATGCAGCACTCAATGATTGTTGTGTAATACTGAGGTGTCTGCGACATTGCCTCTTGGATGCCCTCTGCCAAGCTTCAATTTTTAAGTGTGTTGATTTTAGCATGTCAATAAAACACACTTTATCTCTGCCCAAGAAGAAGCTTCTTTTGCACACACTATTCTAGAGCTTGCTCGTTGTGCCAATCGGGTTACAAGCCCTGTTAAGCCATCTAAACCAGGAAGTGTTCACTTGGATAGGGACAACTGAGAGAGGACGTGACAAAGCGTTTGTACGCAAGTGGCAATTATTGCAGACATTTATAAGGCAAACTTGATTTAAGAATGCATTCTCTTCCGTATAGAAAAAAGAAATCAAAATCTGTAGTCAGTGTCATAATCTCCATCTACATGTTCCAGGGAAAGAATTTACATCTCTGGATGGACGTAAGGGCCAGGCAACTAGAATTTCCAAATGCAGTGTACAATAAAGGCTGCCTATGTATTTTAAAAATAACTGGTATGACTCTACCACTTAGAAACCGTGATCATATGTGCTATTGACCCTAATTTTCTAGTTCCTCCTCCCTAAGGATGGTTTCGCACCTGGGCGTTTTTCAGCGCTGATCGAAGCGCTGAAAAACGCTCAAGCAGTGAAATCCCAAAATTTCCTATGGGCATGGTTCCCACCTGGGCGTATTTCATCGCGTTTTGACGCGCTGAAAAACGCCCTACGCTCGAACTAGTACAGGAGCTTCTTTTGGGGCGTATTTCCGTGTGTATCCATTAGGATACAGCCGGGTAGCGTTCGTCAAACACGCATATTACGTACGCCCAGGTGTGAACCCAGCCTTAGAAAATCTACCAGATAATCCCACATACCTAATGCGAATGGAAGTAGGGCACTTTAGAGAGTTCAACATATTCTGTGCTTTCACTTCTCTTATGTTTACATGGGTGTTTATTTATTTTTTAACATTTTTTTTCTTTCCCCCTCCAGGAGTTTTCCATACCAGAGTACCGCAATGCTCATTTGGAAGCCTCCCAGCTATTGCAGCAACAGCAGCTCAGAAGACGGCCATCTTTGTTGTCTGAATTTCACCCAGGGTCTGATAGGTATGCTTGTTTTTTATAAAAAAATTACTCAGCCAGTCACCAATTGCTGGCATGCGAAGTTTTGGCTTGCTGGGAATTTGTTTTCAGGTGACTGTTTCCTTAACAGAAACACTTGAGTATTGAAGGATTACAAATATTCTTTGTAAGAAGTGATCAATCTTTCATCATATTGGCTGAAAAGGGCTGTGACCAACATAGCTTTTATATGTATTTGGTAGAAGGTAGTATTTACATGAGTGCTTTTTACTTTGCTGACTCAGGTAAGTGGAGAGCTGCAGGGAAAGCTAATTTTTTCAGTTCCTTCATTCGGACAATTGTCGCTCTGTTTGGTAGCTAAAGCAAAATCTGACTTGCAGAGCCCTCTGTGGTTTCAGCTGCGCCCTCAGTCTTAAAAGGCCTCCACGTGTGATCGCTACCTGCTAAGGTGAACGCTGTTTATCTTCAATCACGTTGATTAAATGCAACTGAAATTCTTCTGCTATACGAGCGCTCCGTTAAACCACATTGGAATGCTTGTTGGGTTCAACAGATTGCTTGCTAGACAAATCTGGTTTCCTTGTAAAATAAGCCGCCAGCCGCTTAGCCCAGAGCTATGCATAAATTTGCTTTTTCAAGTGTTTCGAAGTATGTAAATCAGCTTCTGGTAATGCAGCTTGCCTTTTGACCACACCATGCACAAATATTAGTTTTGAAATTATTTCACTTGATAAATTAAGACTTGGAGCTTATCATGAGTGTTTTAAGCAATGCACCTCTGTAAGTAGTATTATGTTCACTTTTAGGCGTTGATTAAACCTTTTACTTTTCAGATGGGTTCATCAATAAAACAGAAGAGACCACTATAGTGTGCTATAATCATGGATGCACCGATACTAGTATACCGGAACTTCCCTTTGACCGGCAGTGCCGAGGGAGCATGGTGCCGGCTTCCTTTCCAATCAGGAAGCCAGATGTTGGGTTATGACCCGCCTCCATACGATTTATATTTACCAGAGACACCTAGAAAGATATTGCCCAAATATTCCATGCTTAAAGACACATTTTGCCCATTTTAGGACAATGCCAGTTTAAAACTCACCTCCCAACCATTTACTCCCTTTACTCACCTGAACTTTATTGCCTGCATGTGCATTTAAGGGTTATTATGAACGTGTTATAACCTTTTTTGGTTGCTTCATCTTGGTCTGAGAATTCCTTTTTGTCCGATTTATGAAACCCCTTATGGCGTTTGTATAACCTTTTCCTGTTTTTGATTTTGCAGGCCTCACGACAGAAGAACAGGGTATGAGCAGCAGTACCATTCAGTGGCACAAAGTGATCATGAAGCCCTGGAATCCAAAAGACCTCGGCTAGAACAGGTAGATTCACACTACCGAGTTGCTTCGGCTTCTGTCATGCCTCTTGTACCAAGCATCCCAGAGGGGCTTCGGCAGCAAGCGGATATTAAGAAGGTATGATGTTTACAATGGAAAGCCTTAGTAAACCACCTTCATAGAAAGAAATGAATATAAAATAGGGCTTGCACATGCTAGCACATTACACACACAAAAAAAAAAACACTAATGTTTTTTTTGTGTGACATAAATTTTAAATATTGTACTATGGAATGTCCATAGTTTGCCTTTCAATCTTTGCTTAACCCCTTCCCAAAGGATTACGGAATTATGCCGTCACCTTCGTTCAGTTCGTTAACGACCGGTGACGGGATAACTCCCATCAGTCGTGGCAATGAGCGATGGTCTGTGAAGGGACCAGCAGCTCATTGAGATACTGCTGTTGATGGGTCCCTCCAGGGTCCGAGGCAAACCATCAACAGCTGATTAGATGGTCACAGTTCTCCTGATCATAGTGAGAGCTGATCGCTGGGATTGCAGAGCTGTGACAGTCACACAGCCGGCAGCTGCTCACTGTGTTTTGTAAACAGCTAGCTGGCTGTGTTTACAAACTGATACAAAGTATCTCTGAGCAGAATACTGTATTCTACTTAGAGATGCTAAATGTCAAACCCCTTGTAAATAAAAAAATTACCTCTTGGTGCCCCCTAGTTTAAAAAAAATTAAAAAGAAAAGTTTGAAGAAAAGTAAAAAATTAAAGTAAGTTTAATAAAATGTAAGAAAATATATTGCTGAGGAGGCTATTTGACGATAGGAGACAAACTTGCCACATTCTAAAATTGTTCCACATTAAAATGATATTTCACTCCTTGTATTTTGTGATCTTTAACACCCAAAATAAACAAATACCAGACACACGATATACCCTATAAATTTATTATGAATTACTTTGTTAGCCATAATTCTCATTTAATTGTATTTGTAAGAAATAAAATAATTTCAATATGCTTATTATAGAAATTCTTATTTTTTTTCGTATCAAAAGGACACTTTTGTCCTTTTAAAAAAAACCGGTATAGAATATGTGTAGTGCAATGAATGAGGAAGATGGAAATTATGGTTAAACACATAGCAAAAATGGCAAAATTGCTCCGTCCCCAGAAGCGAAAACGTTTTCTGAACCTATGTCACTAAGAAGTTAAAGGGTTTTTCAACTTTGTTTGAAAATTCCCGCCTTAAAAAGTCCATGTAGCACTTTGTCCTGTTCAAATCTGTTCCTTGGTTGCTGAGTTAGCGTGGTCGGCAGCTTGACAACACACTTCTCTCACTGCTCTTGCCACGTTGCTAGCAAGGAGACTAATTTTTTTTTTTATTAGGTCTGATTGACAGGTACTAAGAGGAGTGGTGGCGGTGATGGACAGCACACACAGAGGAGAAGGGGCATAAGAGCTATAGCACTAATCTAATCTAGCTCTGAGCCTCCTCTTCTCTGCCTTGTACACTGAGAAAAGACTACGGAGTCCAGACCCGTCATCCTGCAATTGTGGGGAGAGGTAGTAGCTGCCAGCTTGTGTTGTGAATGACAGCAGCTTAAGACTAAGGACTTCATAAAAGTTCTGTGCTGTAAAACCCAATGGGATTGTCCACAAATTGGGCTCCAGACTGAAAAAAATGCCCATTAACAGCACAATTTAGCCATGGATCAGCATGAGAAAATGTTTTCCATGCACTTGGTCCACTGTGGGATAGTGTAAGGGATGAAAAAAAAACTTGGGTGATAGCTCTTTAAATCTCTTAAGTTTCATAGACCATCTCCAAACACACCCACAAACTGTAAGCAACATCTTGGTCACTGTTATTTACAATGTATTATGTGAGAGTGTTTTCATTTTAAATTCTGTGGAGCCACAGTGCTAGTAAACTAGCATTACGCATAAGATTATGGTTTCGAGTGATGGATCTTGTCATGTGATCTATAGCATACTAAAATAAAGTACCGCTGTTAGATGCAGTTAGGACTTCTGTTTTAAAATGAAGAAGAGTTTTTGCCATTCAAATGTCATGCCATCCTGCTTGCACCATCGAAATATATATGGTTGCGGTTAATGTAAGCTTTAATTAATGGTTAATATTTGGTATTTTTAAGGACCAGGGCTTGTCTAGTAAACATGAGCCCCCTTCATCTCCCCTGTCTGGGCAGCCAGGTGAGGACCAGGATGCATTCCCCTCCAAACTCTCCAAGGAAGAATTGATACAGAGCATGGATCGGGTGGACCGCGAGATTGCTAAAGTTGAACAACAAATCTTGAAATTGAAGAAAAAACAGGTATGACATTGCTGAAAACTCTGCTTTGATCTAGCAAAGTAAAGTAAAAAAAGTAGGGCAGCACAGTTATCAACCCTTTGCTGACTGCGCTGCCATCCTTAGTGATTAAAACTTTGTTATTAAGTGGCCCTTGTTCTCAAAACTGCCTCCGGTAACCATTATCTGCATTTCCCCCAAACATCCAGTATCAGACTGACTTTCGGAGATTTTAAATTTTGAATCTCATTGTTTGCTATGGCTTTTTTTTAGCCTACTATTCAGAGTGAGGCCGACCTTTTGAGCGTGAGTGTTTCTGACCCTGAGGAGCCAAAGACACAATCTGATTCCTACATTCCACAGTAATGCATGTGGAGGAAACATTTTAGTGTGATCTACTGTATATCGGTAGCAGTATATCAGTCTGATAAAGACAAATATTCCGTTTTTGGAATCCAGGTATGCTAAAGGAACTCCAAAATCAACTTCTTAAAATGATGGGGAAATGGGGCATTTATTATGTTTGTTGATTGGTATTGGTTTATATTGATTATTTATGTAGGTGTTAGGTCTAATGCTGGCAATAGGTCATTCTATACATGGAATCGTTGATGTGTACAGTGTTTTCTCCGCATTTCGGTTCTTGGTGCTGTTGTATGTTCTCCTCTTCTCACCTGTCTGTTATAGTTATGCAGAAATTCCTTAAGAGAACTCGCATGTAGTTCCAGATATGTTTCTTCAGTGTAAAGCTTTGCAGGGCAAGAAGGCCTGTTGTCACTACCCAAAGCTACCAATTTAGAGTAAACTCACCCAGAGCAATATTACAATTTTGAATACATGATTATGTGAAATCCTCCCGCTAGATGTCAGGTACAGTCTCTCCTTTCACATGCTCACAAAGCTTACTAGTGGCTGTGGATAGGCAGATGTTGCTACAGGAATTGTGGCCAAATATTGTCCCGTCCTTGATTTAAAGGGGTTCTAAAGCCTGCGTGTTTTTTGCCTATATCTACTGCTAGCACGCAGTAGATATAGGCAAAAAGTTTTAAAAAACCAAAACGCTTTAACAGCGATTTAAACTTACCTCGTTATCGCTGCATGCTCCCGCGCCGAGAATCTGGAACTGCTCGTGCGGCCGCAAAGGATCTCGGGGCGCAGTTCGGATTCTCGGCCGGGAGACGAGCAGAGACGCAAGGTAGGTCTATGGATGCGTGCACCCGCATGCAGACACCGCTGGATCGGAGGGGAGGGAATTTTTTTTGACTTTAATGTCACTTTAAGTCTTAAGCTTTGGAACTGCCATGATTGTCTGATAGTGATGGCTTTGCATGTCAGGAGGTTTCTGTTAAACTCTTATACATGTATTGTACCTGCTTATTTTTTCAACAATCTCCTAGCATTTGAGAAGCAAGCAGGCATTGATGGGCCTTGTGATCGCATTGTGGTCGGAGAGCGTGGCTGCGGTGCCATTCACTTAAATGTACCGCCACGCCCCCTCCCTCCCCACAACAAAATGAGCCGGCCGCAATGTGATCCAGAGCGTTCCGGCCACAATCGGGCCGGAACGCACTGAGGATGGTGTGAATGAGGCCTAAATGGTGAGCAGGCATGGGCAGATTGTTACCTGATGAGTCCTACTAATGCTCATGTGTGAGTTGCTCTCTGTTGGTCTTATGATCCTGCCACAGCTGTCAGTAGATCTTCTCTCACTGATGCAATTCTAGGAAGTGGTGCCATTGTACAGGAAATGTTACCAAAACACACTTATTTATCCAAGGGAAAAGTGTTTGCATTGCCCCATACTCACCAATCAGATTCAAACCTTCAGGCTCCAGTAGAAGTTTCCTTTTGAATCTGGTAGGCTGATATGAGTGTGTTCTAATGAAAAACCCTTTAAAGGAGAACTATGAGGTGAGAGCCTGTCACGGCTCTGCCATGACAGGGGAGGGACTGGATTTCCCCCCTCCCCGCTCCGATCCCCCAGCGCTGACTGGCGGAACGGACAGGGGAGGGGGCGGGTACAGCTAGCTCTGCCTCTAGATAGGCAGAGCCAGCTGTCACTCACGCAGCTGGGCGGATCCTGACATAATTGTCGGGATCCGTTTCAGCTGCGGCATCTCAGTATACCGCAAGCTGTAGGTCGCGGTATACTGAGCTTAGGGTGACGGGAGGACGCTAGTTTGTGTCCTCCCGTTACCCTAAAGAGAACTATGGGGAAACGCCCTAACCCCATAGTTCTCCTTTAATAGCCCAGGATGGGCATTTTTCGGGATGAGGCTGCTGTGGGAACTTTGCAGTGCGTCTCTAATCATTTGAGTCCATTCCTCCAGCCAAACAAAATTTCTGCTTTTGAATAGATTTGCTCTTTCAATTAGAGGACTCGGATTACAAAACACATGGCAAATCAACTGAATTACTCCCAGTCTCGCACTCCTGTATACCGTCAAAATGCAAGAATATAAACCGTTGCTTTGCGATTTCTATCTGATTAGAAGCTGATTGGAGTTCCACAGTTTGATATTTTTTTTTCCCCCTCTTGTGTAACTTAGCAACAGCTTGAAGAAGAAACAGCCAAACCTCCAGAGCCCGAGAAGCCCGTCTCCCCTCCACCTGTGGAACAGAAACATCGCAGCATAGTCCAAATTATTTATGATGAAAACCGGGTAAGTGGCCTTCTCTTCTACGACATTATCTTGCCGCTTTGCTAATGAGTCACTTGGGGGGGGAGTTACTTTTATAATAGGCAGGTTGGCTGTGGCAAACCTAATTGTCAGTGAATTCCTTCTTGTGCACAATTAGCGCACTTTTTATGGCCAAAGTAGTGTTTTTTTGTTTGTTTTTTGCATTGGGTACATGATATTGTTTTACAAGTGAAATGTTGATATTTGGTTTTCTGGTGGAGGTGATAGTTCTGAGCTTTTTATTATAAAGAAGTTGCACTGCCCTATTAATAATGCCTGTTAAATATTTTGTGGTATTGATAATGGTTTGTGATTATTACATAGGTTAGTGTTCAGCGTGTAATTTATTGCATTCCACCCCCGGAAAAATCAGGCAGTGTGACAGTAGGGAGATTGGTTAGAACAAACTATATCACTGGCAGCAGTGCTTAACCCCTTCATGACTGAGCTTGTTTTTAGTTTCTGTTCGTAAATGACTGACACACTTTTGACATTTTTGCTGTGTGATTCTTCCACGTCAGAATATACTTTCTTACAAAGTGCACCTATAATAAGTTAGTGACACTGATCCTGCAGCAGTTCAGGATTCAGCTGTTACTAAAGGTTTTCTGATTGTTGCAACAACGATCAGCAAACTGAAACATTCTTCTTCCAGGAATAGATACATTATAGGAATAGACACATTATGTATCTATTCATGAAAGAAAAAAAAAAAAGCCAGTATAGCTTGAGAGAGATATCTCTCTCGATCTATACGAGCTGTCAGAATGCCGGCAAAAGCCGACATGTGTGTCCGCTTTGCTTTGACTCTCAGACACCCGATATTAAGGTATCGGGTGTCTGAAAAAGGTTAACCCTTTCATTAATGAATGCCTCTGTAGTAAGGGCAGCCATTAATGAATGTTAAAAGCTGATTCTCAGCGTTTAACAGCCCTCTAAAGAAGCAAATAACTCGTCACGTACAGTGTACGTGACAAGTCATTTGGTCCCTTTGTGGCTGGACGTACAGTGTACGTCTCCCGTCACGAAGGGGTTAAACCATTGTAGCAACTATCTTTTTTTTTTTTTTAAAAAGAAAAATAACATTGAATAAAAGGCGACTTATGTAAGCACTGCTGGCAGTGTGATAGCATGCCCCAACCTCTGGCAGTGTCACTTTTGCTTGGCGGCTTGCTCTGTAAATGTGGAGTTAAGCTAAAGGTATGTGAAATCAAATGATTAGTATCTAGCATACTGCATACTAACCACATAGTTATCGGAATGCATTTTTTTTTTTTTTTGTGGTAGTGTTCCTTTTAAAGCATGTGAGTAAAATGTAATCTCCCTGCCAGAAATCTAGTTTTTCCCCACTGTAGTCTCACTGTTTTCAGCCAGTTTGGTCAGCATGGTGGTGAAATGTACATTTAAAGTGACCTGGTTGCTATAGCAAAGTTTTTATCTAGCCACATACTCAAATTTCCTGCTGTCCATGCCGTGGAAACCTACTTGATGCTGCAAAATCTACTACTGAAGTCAAAAGTGGAAACCGACACTTCAAAGAGTGTCAGCCTTCTGAGTCCCTCACAGCTCATACTGGTTTCTTGTGCTGACCTTCACCTGTTACAGGATACAGTAGTGATGTGGAGGTCTGTCAGGGGAACCATTATGAGCTGCAGGTGACCCAGGAGATACACTTTTGGAGGTGTCTGTTTCCCTTCTGACTTCTGCAGACTATTTCTCAGGATAAGGATGGCGTTCGACAGCACGAGCAGCAGGAAAGGGGACTACTTTTACAGCTATGGCCGATTTTAAACCATTTTCTATAGCAACTGGGTCTCTTGCATGGATATGCAAAATGTGTTGACCCACAGCAACTATAAATCGGTTTAATCATCCGTCCGTTTTTTTTACTACGGGCGGACGGCAAGAGGTTAAGTTGCACTTGGGTTGGTCACAAATTGGTTACCACAGGTTTCTGCATATTGTGGTTTTGACAGCTTTGAACGTGATTTGAGTAGTGAGAGGCACAACGGCAAATCATTGGAAATATAATTTGTTTTTAAACAATCAGCCCAATCTTATTTATTACACGCATTTATATGGCACCGACAATTTACACAGCTCTTTACTTACTGCACATTCCCATAAGTCCCTGCCCTCAAGGAGCTTACAAATTAAGGTCCCGATTGTACATACGTACATGGCCAATTTAGACAGTCGGTTAACCTACCAGCATGTCTTTGGGGTGTGAGAGGAAACCTGAGTACCCGAAGAAAATCCAATCAAGCACAGGATTTGAACCGGGGACCCCTATGCAGCAAGGCAGAAGTGCTAACCACTAAGACACTGTGCTGGTCTCATAAGAAACAGGCTTGCTTGTCTCCATCCTGGTCAGGAAAGATAAATTTTTTAGAGGTCAGATCATTGGTAGTCCACCACCATATAATCTGTGGATATATTAAGCCAAGACATTGACACCTACGTTATCATGTTTATTAAATTCAATGTGTTAATATGTAAATGATTAGCACTAAAAATGTCCGTCACTGACCTGTTTTTTCTTCTTATAAGTGTGCTGAATTTTTTTAAATGTCTTTGTCTAATTAAATACCTCTGATAGGCACTGCTTACATCTAAACTGACAACATATCCCCAGGGTTAGTTCAGAAAACAGAACTTTCTCTGAAAATAGGTTACTGCTTTCAGGGTCCTCATGGCTCTATCTGTCATATATGAAAGAATAAAACCTTCTACTCCCCAGTATTTGATAGCTGAGTGCGTCTGAATCTGAAGAAAGCCCTGCTCCAGTCGACCAATATAAGGGCTTTATCCATGTTTCAGTGTCAGTTGTTATGATGCTGGCCACAAAGACAGCAAATCAGTCTTGGGCTTGCTGACATCACTTATTTGACTTTAGCACGTAAGCCACCTATTGCAAATCATCTTCTGCATAATAAATAAAAAAAATTATATTCAAATTGGATTGATTGGTAGAATACTCAAACAGGAATCATTAAAATCATCCTGTTCAAATTGCACGTAGGGTTCTGGTCTGCAAAGTGTAAATAAGTATTCCATTCAGCAATGCAAAGTCATATTGGGTAAATTGTTCCTGAAAACTGTATAATATTTTGACAACTATGCACATATATGTAGTCTTGTGTTTATAGTGATTGGTTTATGTGATGTATTACAATCTCAATACAAATTAGTAAACTAAACATGAGATTGTAGTCCATCCCGGGAGTGAGCTTGGAGCGGTGACTACTTTACAACACACACAGGGACCATGGGGAACAAAAGTAGCCACCCTCCAGAAGGAAGGACAGTGTCAGCACGAATTCAGAGATTATTTGAGGATCTACAGCTAATAGTGATACACAAATAAGATACATTTTTGTGAATAGTTAAAGTACCGTGCTTGAATGTATTTTTAAGATTTAACTCCTGAGTTTAGTGTCGCTTTAATATACTTGTGTACCACCTGTCATGTGAGAAATATGCTATCATTGCTGATGACATTCAGAAAATTCTTATTGTCTGGCTTCAGTATATTTTGAGTCACTGATAAAGAGCAACCTGACCCAGGGGGTGAAGGTATATTCTTATGCGTTTTCGGTAGCGATGCACCGATACTAGTATCGGTGCCGATATCGAGTATTTGGGCGAGCACTTGTACTCCCTCAAATGCTCCGATGCCTAGCCCGATACTTCTGGTTTCAGGAAGCCGGGCAGCGAGTCATTACAGGAAGCTAGCCAAACAGGAAGCCAGGCGCCGTCTAATGACGTGGCGGCCGGTTTCATGCTCCCTCGTCACCTCATGACGAGGGAGCATGGAGCCGGCTTCCCGGCCAATCAGGAAGCCGGGCGCCAGGTCATTACACGACGCCCGGCTTCCTGATTGGCCAGAAAGCTGGCTCCATGCTTTCTTGTCAACTAGTGACGAGAAGCATGGGGACGGCTTCCCTGCAAATTGGGAAGCCGAGTGGCGAGTCTTTACACACCGCCTGGCTTCCTTCCGGTATCTGTATTCGGTATCGGCGAGTACCGGAAAATAAATATGAGTACGCGATACTGAAAAACCGGTATCGGTCCATCCCTAGTTTTTACTAGTAATGCATAAAATTTTGGTAATACAATTTTTTTTTACAATAAAATAATTCCTTATGTTAGAATCTAGAATTACTGAAGGAGTCATACACTCTATGAAATCATGTCTGCTGGAACTGATGGGTACTTATCACTCCCTGTTGAATAGTATTTTTTAGCACATTGATTCGTAATCTGCATTATTCATAATAACGATGTGGCCGCCTTTATCTGACTGCTTTATCGTAATTCATTTGTAATTGTGATAAGCAGAGTGCTGTGATCTAGTAACATTGGAGGCTTTCGATGATTGTTTAGACTCATGGGACACATACTGAATTGTAAAGGGGGAAATGTGCATGATTTCTCCTTGTATGTTTGGGGCATCTGCCCAATGGTGGTTTGCATTGAGGAGTAAACAATGGGTTATCAGCCATAAAGTTCCGAGCCATGTATTTTTTAAAATGCTCAGAAGTAGCAAGCGAACGTCTAGTAGGGTTCCTAAACTCCTCATTGATTATTTTTAAAGTTAATTGCGCGCAAAAAAAGAGTTCCTTTCTAAGCTCAAATTTAACCATCGTTTGTTCTGGGCAGACCGTCAGCCCAAGTCTTAATACCTCCAATTATGTGTCTGTAATTACATGCATAGGGAGATTATTGATGTCTAAATCTTGTCTGCCTGTACCGTGCTGATCACAAAGTGATCCAAACTGCCTTTCTTCAGTTCCATCCCCTCATTTTGGGCTGTGATCGGTGCACCTAAAAAAAAGGTTGTTTTTTGGAATTGCTCCCAAAGGGGACTGATCCCATGAGAGTGCATACGCTGAAGAATTTGATGCATTAGCAAGTGTTTATGAATTGTTAGGTTGACTCAAATAAGTGGTGACCGCAGAGTAATCTTGTGACGTGCGAAGAGACTGGGAATGTGCAAAAGTAGATGTGCATCTGAGCAGTGCATGACTGGTTGGTCTGGTCTACACTTTGTCGTGGTAAAGTGTTCTTACCCCTAGAGGGCCGATGCTCAAATTTTGTTTTCTTGGGATACTGATTTGTTGTGCGAGAAGAATAACCACCGCCTGAATAGTTGTGCGCTTACGTATTCTAAATGAAGACCTATTAGAATCGTCACATCAGATGCCTGTGAGGGACAGTTGTTCATTATATTTCCAACCACATTATTTGTTTTGTTCTCAAACTTGGAGGTTTTGGTATTTATGTCCAGTATTCCATTTGTATGCATAGCCATTGACGAAAGCTATCCTATCCCTCTCAAACTTTTTTTGTTTGTTGGCCAACATAGTTCTGTTAAATTTCTCTATAAATGCTCTTAATTGCACTTTTTCTTGATACCTAGGATTAGACCTGATGGGTATGGAGTCTTTCTGATGGTCTTGTAATTGAACATCCACATTAAATATTTCCTGCTTATGTCCAATTAACATTTCCATCATATTGGCTGTACAACTTAGTAAATTTGCCTCCCATGAGGCTTTAAACTCAGGGGTCACATTGGTCATTTTGGAAAGATATTTTAATTCTCATCCCCCAAGGAATAAAGTGGACCTTTACCCCCTTTTACTAAAAAATCATATTAGCATGCAGCTCTGCATGCTGACTTAAAATAGTCTTACATTCATTAAACAAACTTGCTTTTCATTTACTTACATATAGAGTTCATCTACTTCCTGGTATAATAGGAAAAAATTGCAGAAAATTCAAAAATGGCTTGGCCAGCTGATTTGAAAAATGTTCCGGAGGGCTTGGCAGCGAAAGGGTTAATCTCATGAGATCTCAGGGAAAGGTACTTTCCTCCCCTGAGATGATGTGCATGGTCACATGTCCTAGTCACATGTGCCAGAGTTCCAGGAAGTAAATGGAGATCTAGTAACCTGCCCTTAGTTAACATGGACACTGTCAGAAGACTGGGAAAGAAAAGAGAAATAAGATATGTAAAGAATACAAAGCCGGCAATTATCTAGAAGTATGTGTTTGTAAATTTGCCATTGCTCCACATTTCTAAAGGTGTTTTTTATTTTTTATTTTAAACATATGGGTAAAGATTCTCTTTAATATTTTCTTGAATATATTTTTCTACATAACGTACTGTCCAAAATAATTTGGATTTCTTCTCTAGTAACTTTATAAGCTTGAAAAAATATGTTCCTAGTGAATCAGTGCTCAGAGACCGCTCCTGCTGGAACTGGGCCATTGATCCCTCCCAGGCAGCTCCTATTTACTCAGACATTATGCACAACTAAGAGGAGGGGAAAAAAGGTGGTTTGTGTATATCTGCTATAGAGAGAGACAGACAATTATGTACACCCACCCATTACCACAGTCTTGTTTTTGAAAGAAACATGACAAAGGGTTTCCAAAGCAATCTGTGTTAGCTAAAGTGACAGCATAGCTAAAGAATATTGTACAGCTACCATAACTTGGCACTACTCAGACCAAGTCTTGTCTTCAGTTATCTCTTGCAGAGCTTTTCAAATCTGACACAGTTGGGTGCCCAGGAGTACAGGCCCAAACACACTAAACCTATGGCAGGGACTTTGCTAATAAGTTAGGCCTGGTTCACACCTGGGCGTATTACAGCGCGTTCCTACGCGCTATAAGACGCTCAACATGTTTAAACCAATGATTGCCTATGGGCATGGTTCACACCTGGGCGTTTTACAGCGCGTTCCTACGCTTTGGTGTGAACCCAGCCTTAGAGGCAGCCTGATTTGTGTCTTTGTTGCTAATTTGCTCGACAAATGCTCCTCGATGCATTTGGTAAACAACTGCCTTTTTTTCTGCACTGCCGAATTATCCTGAATGTGTGAAAAGGAGGTAGCAGCTCCGCTGACTGGCTAGAAGGCCGGATATTTAACCTTTTTTTTTTAATATATATATATATGGATGCCGTCATTTTTATTTTAAACCAATGTATATTGCTGATAAGGAACTGCATTTGGCAACTTTCCACTTTCAGATTTCTCAGACATGAACAACTTTGTGATTACCCTTCAGACTGTTTTTTTTAAATGCAACCTTTATATGACCTCTGTGGCTTAGATGGTGTAGAGGAAGGCCTTGAAAAAGAGAACATTACAGACGTTTTGTATCCTTGCAAATGAAATACACAACATTTCTGTTTTGCAGAAAAAAGCAGAGGAAGCGCACAAGATTTTAGAAGGTCTTGGTCCTAAAGTGGAACTGGTAAGCAGATTGTTTTGTGAGCCTATGCATGGGTATCATTTTGAAATCTTCATGTCTTGCTGATAATAACTCTTTGCCTAATGTGGACTGCCATGTAAGTTTGATAGTCTCCTTGATGACTTTTACAAATACATGCTCCATGTAAGTTTGTTTTTAAGCACTCATATTAAGACAAATTTGTTAGCCAAATATTAACATTTTCCTGCTTTGTTAACCATATCAAAACCTCACCCATGTCCATGAAGGCTTAGTGACATTAAACACTCAGATTTTTTTAACATAAAACAATACTGTAATGTGTGCCTTACTGTAATCCATGGTTGTTTCCCTTCTCTTTGCTGCTCTTCCTTTTAAATCTGTATCTGTTCTCATGCTCTGCAGAACTTCTGTTTTGCAGCAGACTGCCTTGTCTCAGGAATGGATACACGGTGTCTGTGTATCCGTTTGTATAGGCTTGTAATCTGAGCCAGCACTACAGGAAGAGGCCCTGAGCAGCAAAGGGAAGTTCTCCCCAAGCATAAGAAGACATGAGGATTTAAAAGGAAGAGCAGCAAAGAGAAGGGAAACAACCATGGATTGAAAGGCACACATTACAGTATTGGTTTATGTTAAAAAATCTGAGGGTTTAATGTCACTTTAAGTTAAACCTTCATAGGTTGGCACAAAGCAAAGTGACCCCCGTAGCTGCCTAGCAGCATACTCTGCTGTCACATAGTACATGCTTTCCACCGCCCTGGTTTGCCAGTACAGCTTCAAATGATGCTATGGAAATGTTGACATTTGTGAAAGTCACAATTTGCATATGACAAGACGGTAGGAGTAAAGGTACTGTGTGATGCCTGGGGGCAGATTAATTTTTAGGCACACGTTAAACTAATATTTTATTACTTAAAGTGACATTAAACCCTTAGATTTTTTAACATAAACCAATACTGTAATGTGTGCCTTACTGTAATCCATGGTAGTTTCCCTTCTCTTTGCTGCTCTTCCTTTTAAATGCTCATGTCTTCTCATGCTTGGGGAGAACTTCCCTTTTCAGCTCAGGGCCTCTTCCTGTAGTGCTGGCTCAGATTACAAACCTATACAAACGGATACACAGACACCATGTGTCCATTCCTGAGACAAGGCAGTCTGCTGCAAAATAGAAGTTCTGCCCAGCATGAGAACAGACACAGATTCAAAAGGAAGAGCAGCAAAGAGAAGGGAAACTACCATGGATTACAGTAAGGCACACATTACAGTATTGTTTTATGTTAAAAAATCTGAGGGTTTAATGTCACTTTAATTGATGCACATTGTTTACATCACCCATTTAGTCAATATATGGCTACTGCAGCAAGAACTGTGTTCCCAGGCGTTTTCTCACACCAGGCCACCAGGTCTAAGCCTGCAAACCGGAGCTGAATTCATTTTGCTTTAGGTAGGAACATTTCAACAAATTGCCTTGCGACAGGAAGTGTGAGACTGCCAGTTACTTGAAGGCTGAGCTAAAAATATGTAAATTTCGCATAAATGGGTTTACATACATTAAAATACATAAAAACTGATGGGTTTGTAATGGCAGAATATGGCGTGTTAGAGTGCCTGCTGTTGCTATGCAGTGGGCATATTACTTGGATTTCTTTAAATTTGTTACGGGTTTCCCTTTAAAGGTGAATATGTTAAAAATTACAGCAGAGGCACCTTTAGAAATGTTCAGTAATGACAATCTACAAACACATATAATCTTTGCATACCCTATTTTTCTTTTCCTCCCCATTCTTCTCATGGTGCCCATTTCCACGAAGGGATTAATCCATCTTCCTTTACTTCCTGGAAATCTGGGTCTGCCTTCTGGAATATGTGACAGTGTACAATATCTGAGGGGGAAAATACCTTTCTTCCAAGATGACATAAGATTAGGGCTGAAATAATTAATCAACGTAATTGATCGATGATGAGAATTGTTGTCAATGATTTTCATTATCGATTAGCTGATTTAATAAGTTGAATCCGCTGCTGCCCTGCTCACCTAGTTTCCTCCCCGCTGGTGCTGGCTGCAGCAGTCTTTGTCCTTTTTAATCCCCGCTGCTCCCCCCGCTGGTGGCAGAGGCAGGGGGGACACAGACCTCTGCAGCCGGCACCAGCGGGGAGGTGAGACCAGCTGAGCCTCTTCATTCTCTGGCTTGTCTGCTGCCGTCCCCGTGTCTTCTCTGTATTCTCCAGGTTGGCCACTGCCGCCCACTAGCCTCCTTTGTATTCTTCGGCTTTCTTTGCTGCCCCCGCTCCTCCACTGCTGCCCCACACAGGTGTCCCAGTTCCTCAGCTGCTCTCCCTATGCATTTGCTGCTCCCCGTGCCCCCTCTTCTGCCGGCAGTAGAAAGCCGGCGTCAAGTACCCATCCAGCGGCTGGATGACTTAAGTGGCTTTTTTAAATTGCAATAGCAGGCTGGCTGTCAATCAGCAGAGGAGGACCTAAAGGTAGAACTTTTCTCCTCTGTTGATTGACAGGCAGTGGGTGGGTGCAATAGCCAGCCTTCTATTGGCTATTACAATTTAAAATAGCCAATAGCCGGCTGACTATTGCTCCCAGCCACTGCCTGCCGTGTTTACAGCTGTCATTCCCCAGTTAAAACTATTGAAGTGGAAAGGCCTTAAAGAGAACCCGTCATCTCCACGCGCCATCACATAGGGGGCTTGCAAGCTCCCCATATGTGATGGCAATGAAAAAAAAAAAAAGTTAAATTAAAAATGGCAAAAAATAAATAAAATGTTGAAGTCCCCCCAACCCCGCGAACATGGAAAACAAAAGTCGGTACACCTACGTACGAAAACGACGATTGTGGTACACATGTCTGGTATCGCTGCGTGCGCCATACAGAGCAATAATTATCTGGCTAATATTCATGGCTAACTCTAACCTGATGACTGGGCATATATATATATATTCGTCCCAAGTTTGGTGTTATTTAATTATATTGGTTGGAGTTTTAAACTTCAGATTTTTTTAAAATCCATGAAACTAATTGAAATGTCTAATATACATACAATTATTTAAAAAAAAATCTGGGAAAAGCTTTGCCTTGACAAATTCTGCTGCGTGATGTGCTTTGTGGCGCCATTCATTTCAATGCACCCCAAACACACCTCCTGCCTATAGTGCAATCCTGCAATGCCGTGCATTGCAGTGCGATTGCAAAAAAATGTGCATGCAGTTTTATTCTAAAGTAAATTGTGTTTTTAACTCTCCACTGTATTTTATTTTAAATAAAATATGGTATTTAATATTTTTATTTTATCTGATTGAAAATAAATTCGTCCACCTAATCGATTATAAAAATAATCATTAGTTGCAGCCCTCTGTGAGATTTTGCAGGCCAGCTTGTTGGCATATGTACGAAAATCGATGTTACTTGTGTTTTTTTTCATCCGCTGCCATTGAAATCTAGAGGCCAGAAACGCTTGCAGATGCACCAACAACTCAACCATACTGATTCCAGAGCATGGCAGCACAGTGCACTGGTGTATACGGGCCCTATAGAAGTTAATGACAACCCTCTTGTCGCACGTTGGGAATGCGTGCTAAACCACAGGGGCCTTAATGTTTTCATACTAAAAATATTTGACTTCTGTTTTAAATGCAGGGGAACACCTGCATTTCAGTGTTTTTTTTTTTGTTTTTTTTAATGTTTGCTTTAGTTTTAGGCAGAAAATGTTCCCTACTTAGACCAAAAAATTAATGTATTGCAAATGCATTTGATTTTTAGTGTTGTTGGCTATTACTTTGCCACTCACCCACTGAGTAACCTTTTAAAACATGTTTTCCTTTTGAATTTCAAGTACAGCGCATTGCCGTCCTGTGCACCACTCATTGGGTCAGACCTGGATATCAGATGATATTGTCTGGCACATGAACGTTTGTGTTTTTCTTTGGAGTTCTTCAATGAGATTGCCTTACCTGCTCTATTTCTTTACATGTTTCCTTACAAAGCTCAGATGAAATGCAGCTTTGCTGTGTTTTTTTTTTTTCTTCCTGCGCTCTAACTATTGTTTTGTTGTTTTGTAGCCTCTTTACAACCAGCCTTCAGACACAAAGGTTTATCATGAAAACATCAAGACGTAAGTATGCCTCAGTCATTCCTACAAAAATACACTCTGCTGTAATTACCAGCAAATCAAATACAATCAGGGAGATTTCTGTAATACAGGGTAATGTGCACATGATTGCCTGCCAGAAAATGTTAGTAGTCAATAGTTTAAAGTGCTTTAAAGCACATAGGTGTATGCAGAGCACGCTCTATACTTTTCCTGTAATGTACCTAAAAGCCCAGCTATGTTGGTTGCTCTTTCCCAGCTAAATGCTGCAATGCAGATGCTTCACACAACGGCACAAACTGATTTGTTGGTTCCCTCCATCTGCATGCCTTACCATTGTCTTTTATCCAAGATATCAACCTTGGCTTTCCAAATCTGCATGCTGATTTTAGTCATTTGATTTGTTTTCAGTATATTTACCATTTGCTTAAAGGAAAACGCATGAATTTGTGTGTTTTTTCTCCACATAGTTTTCCTTTAAAGTCCTATAAAGAGCAGGCATGCATGCCACCATTGTCTATACCTTTTTTCTTTCCTTCTCCCAGGTTCCACTAAATTTAGGCACACTTAGCATAATGAGTGACATTCAAGTTGTTACTGTGGCATCCCTCTACATCAGGGATAGTCGACCTTTGCCCTCCAGTTTTGTTGAAACTACAAATCCCACTATGCTTCTGCCTCTGGAAGTCATACCTGTGACTGTCAGAATCTTGTAATGTCTTATGTGATTTGTCTATGTGCCACTCAGGAACTTTGATACTCTATATACAGTACTGTGCAAAAGTTTGAGGCAGGTGAACAAATGCTGTAAATTAAGGATTTTTTCAGAAATAAGTGTTAATATTTTATTTTTATCAATTAACAAAATGGAAAGTAAATGAACAGAAGAGCAAATCAATATTTGGTGTGATCAACCTTTGCCTTCAAAACAGCATCAGTTCTTCTAGGTACACTTGCACACAGTTTTTAAAGGAACTCGGCAGGTAGGTTGTTCCAAACATCTTGGAGAACTAACCCCAGATCTTCTGTGGATGTCGGCTGCCTCAAATCCGATCATGTCTGCTTGAAAGACTGACAGGCATAGCTGATCGAACCGGCCGTGTGAAAGGGAGCAAATAGGTACTTACTGCAGGCTCGGCATTCCCATTTGCCTACGCATCAGTGATGTCACCCAGCCTTCCTAAAGCATCCTGGAAACTTGAGGGTCCCAAATCTTGTTGGATAACAGTCCAGCACTCTGCAGATTCATGTGAAGTTTGGGATCCTCTGGTTTTACAGGAGGCTGTGTAAAAAGGACTAGCACCTCCAACGCACACACACACTCCCCCCCCACCCCCCAAACCCCCCTTTATTTGCTTATGGTTGGGGGAGATAATTAGTAGAGATAGGGGGTCTATTTTAGTGCAAGATCTACTTCAAATGTATTAATAAGGCCAGAAGTTTTGTTTTACCATAGGGAATTGAAAGTACAAAAAAAATAATAATGCCAAGGCATTTTTCCTATCTCCTCCACAGAGGGATTCTTGAACTGCTGCCTAGAAGTAGAGAAAAATTAGTTTTTGGGGGAAAAAATGGAGCTCCCTGACAGAGGGAGCATACAAAATTCATGCAGATATTGTCTTTAGTTAGAATTGATTTTAGGATTCTATAGTTGCATAACAATAGTAGTTCTTGCCCCACTGTTCTGTCTGTATTAATTGTAATTAGAATTTATATGTGCATTAGAAAAATGCACATGAATAACCTACTTTTCAAATCCTATATAGGGTAAGTTTAATGCTTTATTAATTTTCCATTTCTCTCATGTCATTATTATCATTATTATTATACAGGATTTATATAGCGCCAACAGTTTGTCAGTTCTCATAAGTTCTCAGTTTGTCAGTTTTATTAGGTATGTACATTAATCTATAGCTGTGAAATTAGTTTCTAGTAAGTTTCAAATTAAGCTAATTAGATCAAATTGAATTTTAAATGTATAATTTTCTTCTTGAAGGCTACTCTTTCCATTAACGATGTATGTATTTCTTGGATATAACATTCTGAAGGTCTGCAGTTGTGATATTGCAGATGGCACCCCAACACACTATAGAAATTAGTTGCAACACATCACAATGTACAAGAATCCACTATTGTGCATTCTGAAGCGCGGTGTCATCAGACCTGGTGCAAGTCTGATTTTTTTACTATGGTGCATTGGCAGCCAATTCAAATCAGCAATACTGCATCAAAATAGCTAGGTGTAACCCTTTACCCTTACCCTGCCCTTTACCCTGCCTTTACAGGGCCAACTGCCCTGCAGTTGAAAATGAAAACTGTCAGGAGCATTTGTTAAGTGGTACTGGCACAGTGGGTTCCGTGACTTTAGAGTACATGATCAGTGAACACATGACAGATTTAGTTCCTTTCCCATGTTTTATGGCTTGGGTTAGATTGATTTCCCAAGTAAGGTCTTGTTTCTCTGCTTTGCCTTTACAGAAATCAGGTTATGAGGAAGAAACTGATCTTATTTTTCAAGAGAAGAAATCATGCTAGAAAGCAAAGGGTTTGTATATATTTTTGTTTTTAGAATTTTGCAAAGACATTCTATTCATACCCGTATTTGTTTTAATTAAGAACTTTATTAGCTTTATTTATGTATTTTTTTATTGGCAGTCCTAATGACTGCTTGCCTTATTGAGTATATCAGTTGACCTGTGTTCTTTCTTACAGGAACAGAACATTTGTCAGCGTTACGATCAGCTGATGGAAGCTTGGGAGAAAAAAGTGGATCGGATAGAGAACAACCCCCGGAGAAAAGCAAAGGAGAGCAAAACCCGGGAATACTACGAGAAACAGTTCCCAGAAATTCGAAAACAGCGAGAACAGCAGGAGAGGTTTCAGAGGTGCCATCTACAAACAAAGTAGTCAAAAGATACCTTTTATTGTTGTCTGTGTGCATCCATAACAAAGCCATTTTATGGCTGTTATTAACCTACCGTTTTAGCCAAATGTTTAGGGGTGTGCATTGAGGAACCTGGTCTTGGGGCAGCAGAGAGAGTAGACTGCTAACACAATATGTACTGATTTATTGTATAACCACTAGCTCGTTAATCTCAGTGAATGGATATCTGGGTGTGGAATTCCTGACACTTATCTGAAATCTGCCTAGGGGAAAAACAAAGAATATACGGTACCGCTTTCCCTAAACTAAAGGATAGAATAGGCACCTGTGGTAGTGCTCTTCCTAAGTATCTATGAAGGCATCTTTATCCACAGCAAGGCCATATGGAGATTTTCAGATGGGAACTCAAGGTGTTGCGGGCCTCAGATCTCCCAGGAACTTTTAATTTGAGCCTCTAAATGCCTTATGGGCCCCTTTTTACTTATGATAATTTGCATGTTGTATTTATTATGCTCTGGCTGCTAAGGCAATATTCATACTAAATTCACAAGTCTGTTAGATTATGTAAATACATGTCCACTAGACACATATTTTGGTATGCTTTTTTTTTTCTTTTTCTTTTTTTAAAGGGATGCACCAAAATGTTGAAAATGGTACTATGGGCAAAATGCATATAGTACCCCCAAAAAATGGTTGAAAATGCATTGCATCCCCTGTGATGGTCGGAGAGGACACAGAGCCGATCCAGCTGCCAGCGCTCAGCAGGGAGGAGAGAAGCTGTCAGGAGGCCGGGTGGTGTAATGTGGTGGGAGGAGAGCTGTGAATGAACAGGAAGCTTCTGTACTGAGTGTTTCCTGTTCATTGAGTGCTGGGGCTGCAGAAAAAGAGATTGAGTACTCAGTGTGCTCAATTTCTTTTTCTATTTTAAAAGAGCAATAGAAATCTGTTTAGACCCCTGGTATTTCCCCAAGACCCCTAACAGTAAAAAATCATTTTTAAAAGGTTGAGAAAAAAGTCATTTGATTTCGGCCTGACAATTTTTAAAGTTTCCCTCCTAAAAATTTCATTTTGTTGCATCCCTACTTTTTTTTTTTTTTTACATGTGCTCTGGTATTGCTTTTTCAGGAAAATGGAGTTCAGTGTGAGCGAGACCCAACGTTGGCCAACAAGACCAATCGTTGGCCAACAAGACCAATCGTTGGCCAACAAGACCAATCGTTGGCCAAGTTCAAACTATTTTGAACACTTTTTGATCAGAAAAGCGAACTGTAGAGATTAAAACATAACAGACATTATCCATGCCCTATCAATGTAAATATATAACTTGATATTTGCTAGGACATTGCTCTATGTGTCCAGCATTAAAGTAGTTTGGATTTGTTTGGTTCTGATTTAAGTTGGCAGAACTGGGTGCCAATAAGGTATATGGTGAAAGGGCATTTGGTTGGATTGTCTTTTGCCGATAATGCATTGAAACCTGTAAGGGAGGCATGATTAGGAGTATCTGCTGAGCCATAGACATGCATGCTTATAGAGTATATGCATGCATGTTTATTCGCCTATCTAGCACATGAAACCCCATCTGATGTTTACAGGTAGTTTAATTTCTGATTGACAGGCTGAGTATTCAGCACAGTTGTATTATGAGATGTATGTTTAGTTGTTGTAATACATTTTGCTTTTAGTGATGTATGATGGTGTTGGAACATGTTTTCACTATGCATCATACAAAGGAAATGACGGAATCATTTATTTCAGAGTCGGTCAGAGGGGTGGTGGTTTATCTGCAACCATCGCCAGGAGTGAACATGAGATCTCGGAAATCATTGATGGTCTGTCGGAGCAGGAGGTGAGGTCATTGTAAAGTCTGTTTCAGGTTTAATACTATCAGTAAATCACAAGTTAATTTCTTAATGAAACTCTTCAAAGCATGCTATTGCCTTTGGCTAGTCCGTTTCCTCTTTTCATATGCCAGCGGAGTCTTGAATCAGAAAAGGCTTCTAATTTGGTTCAGATTTTCCATGTTGTGTCTCTTTGAAATAATGTAGCAGAAAGACTGTACATGTTGTGCATTTTAATTGCTAGAATCCATGAAATTGCAAATCAAACTATTGTGCTTAATGGAGATCTTCAGTGAAACCTCTCAACTGCAGTAAATAAAGGGAAAGTTTAGGTCCTAACTTCAGTACAAAAAGTGCCAAAACTATCCCTTTGTAAAGTACATGTTTAAACTGTGAAGCAACGACCAATTTCCTTTAGAAGTTGCCATTTTGCCAGACGTGCTGATCCATGTGGTTCAATTTGTACAGAAGCAGACCCAGAGAAGGGTATACAAGTCAGGAGCTACAATGCAGGTTGTTGCACACTTGTTTTGGATCAGCATTACAAATCGAGAACCACCAAATTTATAATAAGAGGGCAGTGATTGTGCAGGCCTTTCTCTTATGACATTTTTTCTCAGAGGAGGACCAAGAGGAGACTCTCCCTGCATCCCAGAGAACAATGTCATGTTATTGTTTATCTGCAGCCTTGAAGCAGTCCTCATCTGTCCTACAGATTAAAATGATGTAAATGAATAAATGGCACTCTCACACCAGAACTACTGATGTAGCACTGCTGTGCGTCACGGAAAACATCCTCAAAAATACCTGTTCTGTGTATCAATAAATGTGTAATACTACCCATGCCAAATACATAATTTCCTTGGGAGATCTGTAGAGATAGTTTACTTGTCGTTTACTGATAGACATGTTCTTCTTTTTAGAATAATGAAAGGCAAATGCGACAGCTCTCTGTCATTCCACCCATGATGTTTGATGCAGAGCAGAGAAGGGTGAAGTTCATTAATATGAATGGTTTGATGGAAGATCCGATGAAGGCCTACAGAGATCGGCAGTTCATGAACGTGTGGACAGACCATGAAAAAGAAACATTTAAAGAAAAGTAAATTTTATTTATTAATGCAGACTAGAAAATAAAACGTACACGATAGATTTTGTTAAATTTAAGAACGTTAATGTGTTATTTATTAAGAACAAAGTGATCTGCGCCAATACGTAAGTGTTAAAAGCTTCTAAGCACTCTAAAAACATCAAGTATATATATGGTGAAATAAATATAAATAAAACCTATAAGCCAATACAAAACAGCTGTGTATATACAGCACATTTCATAAATCATGCATGCAATCTCATCCACATGTAAAGTGCTAAGCAGAAATAGATGTGTGCGACTCCTTAGTGCATAAATAATCCAAAAATTGTCAATAGCGAAAATGAAGTGCTGCAAAGTTCAAAAAGTGTAATAAACACACATATAGCGTTGTCCACATGTGAAAGTCTATCTCCAAAGTATCGAAAGAACACCGATCTGATGTCTCTTTCAATCCTTCACCGTGCATACCCATTGAACACACATGTACAGAGAGGTGCTCACCAGATGTTATGGACCCACAATGTCGGTCTCACTGCGCAGTTCCCTTCTCAAAAAGGGGAGGGAAACCCTTAATGCGATTGAAATTAAATCTTCTCCAACCAACACAGGAATCACCATACCCTTGAAAGAGATAAACAGAAAAAACACAACGCGTACAATTTTGAGAAAATAATCTATTATTAAAAAGGTTCTCACATAAAAACATTAGAAACGGGCATGTAGCATCATTCACTCTCTGGCAGGGGGAATCCCAACAGTAGTTTGAGAGGAGATACGGTAATAAGGATCCCGTCCTCCCGGCAGGTTTACCTGTGGACGTAGTGACGTTAGATGCTCCGCTTAATGCGCATTACGTCCAGCGTGACTTGGTCAGGGGCTGCCTTTTCACACTGTGCTGGAAAAACTGGAGCAGGACCTACATTTTTTGTGCATTCATCAACATTACAGCCCAGTCAATATGAATAGGCTTTAGATTGTAAGCTTTCGCAAGCAGGGCCTTCCTGTTGTCTTGTAACTGTACTGTCTCTTCCTTTATATTGTAAAGCGCTGCGCAAATTGCTGGCAATATAAAAACAGAAATCCTGTGTAATAATACTGTAATGCTCCTCAATGCAATCTGGAAACACGTGCAATGTACTGCAGCATATTCTGCTGTCAATGGGCCCTATGAAATCCTGTCGCGAGTTGTTGCCTTTAATGGGATTACTGACAACCTGTCATTTAATGATTGAGATTCCTTTTAAATGCTCATTCCTGACTTGTAGAAATTGTAACAATAAGTGTGATCACTGAAAACACTTTCCTTTTCAATTGTAAATGGCTTATATTCGGGTCAATACTTTTTCCCAGTTTTTTTGGCTAAAATTAGGTACCTCGGCTTATATTCGGGACGGCTTATACTCGAGTATATACGGTAACACAAATGTATTACCTGCATGTTACTAATCTGCTGCAAGGTTTCCTATATTGTCTTTTCTTGATTTTTTTTTTTTTTTTCAGATTTGTACAGCATCCTAAAAACTTTGGTCTGATTGCTGCTTGTCTGGAAAGAAAGGTATTACTGCCACTTCTAGTGTATGTTTGTGTGGGTGTTTACTATAAACATTGGTAAGTTTTTGCATACCATAGATACAATTGGCAAAAATGTCCCCCATAATTCTCCACCTGTCTGCCTTCATCTTGTTTTTGAACATACACAACTTAGACATTGCAAATTTACATCAGCCCCTTTAGAGTTCTGCAAAAAATTTTTATCTTATTTTATTCAACAAATTTCATATTTAACTCTTAATAAATCTGCATGTATTTCTTTTTAGAGGGAGATAACACACACTTCGTATCACTTTCTTATTTCTCAAACTTTCTCCTTCATTCAAGCAATATTCCATGCACATCTATTTCTTTCCTTTATCTCATTTTTATCAAGGTGTTCCCATTCAAATCCCTCTAACTAACCTTTAAAAATAACTTAACCCCACACCCAACATGGCTTCTTCAGAACTTATATCAGTGAACAAAGTGCAAATCATTTATCATTATATGGTGTTAATCTAATTTTTGGTAGAGAATAGTGTGGGCAGACTGACAGTAAGTTATTACAATTCCCTTTCCACTGTTGCTATTTAGATCAGGTCTCTGATTATTTCACCCCTTTGCTACTTCCCATATTGGTGCCATTGTGTCCCTCAGTGATGTATTTCTACATTTTGTTTCCTTTTTAGAGTGTTGCCGATTGTGTGTTGTATTATTATTTAACTAAGAAAAATGAAAACTTGAAATCTCTTGTAAGAAGAAATTACAGCAAGCGGAGAGGACGAAACCAGGTATGTTTTGCAAAAATTAATTAAGTCAAATGTACATACCAATAGAGCACAAAAAATAAGTATCTGAACACATGCAGGGACACAATCCCTGTACCCATGTCTTTTTTATTTTTGCATTACATTTGTAGCCCAGACCACCATCAGCAAAATGCTACGGTTGCTGTTAAATACTTGATCTGAGGCTCAAGCCTTGATCTGAGGCTCAAGCATGTGAATATTTAAACCAAGAATCCATCAGTTACTCGGCACATTTTTTTTTTTGTCTGTCTAACTTGCATAAAGTGTATTTTTTGCTCTACTGCTTTTGGAATTTCTGATACATTTCTTCAATAGTTTGTAGTCTCCAGTCCCTATCTTCAAATCTCCATACCTTCTAGGGCATGAGTCATGTCTGTGGCTGTCAGAATCTTGCAATGCCTCATGGGATTTGTAGTTCCACCACAGCTGGAGGGCCGGAGGTTTGCTACCCCTGTTCTAGGGTCATACATGCATTGGAACCTGTTCTGGAGGGGGAACCCACTTGTCCTAACTGGTTATTTGACAGCTGTGAAAGTAACCTCTTCGGAGGCAGCATTTACAAAATTTTAAACCCATTACACCAGTTGGCCACCGTTTGTCCTTCATGTAGCTAGTCTGTGACTTATCTTTTAGCCCTGAAACCGCTTGTTCCGGATATTACATGTTATTTTTTATTTATTTCTTTTTTTATGCTGTAGGGTATACATTTTAATAGTGATTGTTTCTGATAGTGATTGTTTCTGCTATGTGGTCAAACAAATACTAATAATTCATATATTTTAGGGATGCATATTGGCCGAAAATGGCACTTGCCGAAAGTGCCATTTTCCTGCCGATACATCGGCGCATCCCTGCTTTCTTTCCTCCCCACTTGGGGCTGCTCTGTGTCCCAGCAGGGAGGAGAGAAAGTGTGACAGGCTGCCGAGCGCTGCAGGAGGAGAGCGCTGTGAGCTGCCGGCGTCTCCTCCCACACCGCTCAGCCTCCTATCACAGTCCGGCAGAGCGGTGTGTGGGCGGAGACTGCCCAAGCTGTCACAGGAGGCTGGGCTCTCCACCCTACACCGCTCGATCAGCCTCCTGTGACAGCGTGTCAGAGAGGAGAGCAAGGTACACACACTTAGCGATCAGTGATTGCTG
This sequence comes from Nanorana parkeri, assembly GCF_000935625.1. Lineage (NCBI taxonomy): Eukaryota > Metazoa > Chordata > Amphibia > Anura > Dicroglossidae > Nanorana > Nanorana parkeri. The sequence continues at coordinate 39,183 of NW_017308201.1, read as the reverse complement.
AGTGTTTGTACATAATTGAGGGCATGGTATTTTTTTTTTTTTTTAATCAGAAGTCAACTTTATTGTACATCTGCACGGTACAATGATACAAGGAGGTCGTGCCTCCAACACAAGACAACATCCTCCATACGAATCTCGAGTATAGTATAAGTACATAAAACACGGTACATTGCAGAGTACACTTGAGAGGATTATGCGGTTGCAAACAAAGCAGACAATATATAGCCATGATGGCTGTATAGTGCAAAAGAAAAAACGTAACAAAGTGTTGCGATGAGCAAATCCGATGTAGTGCACGAACATGTAAAAAGGAGTTATGCTGGTCCTATGTGGCATCAGGTATTAGAGTAAGTACGATCAGGCAGTCACACTTGAGGTTAATAGTGTTCCCTATCGCATATATACAGGTATATAAAATGTTTCAAGTGTTTAGCGTCAATGGGGAGAAAAGGGGAAGAAGGGTGGGGGGTCAGGAATGGGAGAGGAGCAGACGGAGCAGGTAAAGGGGAAGAGGGGAAAGGAAAGAGAGGTGCAGCAGGGAATGAGGACATGGTATGTTAACTATATCCTCAATTATGAATGAATGGGAATGATCTACATCACCTCCTGTTCATTCATAGTTGTAGTTATAGTAAACGTACCATGTCCTCATGTTATCAATGAACAGGAACACTCATAGAGGATTCTATGGGTAGTAAAACACATTTATTGATACACAGAACAGGTGTTTTCACTCAGAGGATTCCTGTTAATTGATAACGGGATACAGAAAGAGATTTTGTGTCCTAAATCTCTTTTTCTATTTTAAAAGGGAAATATCAGGGGTCTGCTTAGACCCCCAATATTTCCCCAAAGCCCCTAAAAGTAATGTAAAATATTTATTAAAAAATGAATTAATAAAAATAAATTAAAAAGTTTATAAAATAAATTAAAATTAAATATTTGAAAAAAAAACATTTTCGGTTTCAGCCTGAATTTTTAATTTTTTAAATTTTGGTTTCGTTTCGGTTTTAACATTTTAATTTCGGTGCACCTCTAATATATTTATATGAAAAGTGTAAAAACATATAATGAGATTGTATGTTGCTTATGGTAATTGCTACACTCATGAAGTGGCTGGAATAAAAGAATAAGAATAACCGATTATCGAAATCTACATTGGTCTGTGCATGATGGGGGTATTTGTGTGGAAATTGAACGAGGGTGCGATGACGTGACAAAATAAATTGAAAGATGATTGTAAGGTGTATGACCAGCTTTACAATGCTTCTGAAGTTGGCCATATGCTGTGTGAATTTTGGATGGTTGTTGATGATCAGACGAAATTCCTTCCATGAGTTACCCTGTTGCCCTGGTACCCTTCCCAACGGCATTGTTTGATAGGAAAATCGAAGGAGCCAGTCAGAAAATTTTCTGGCAGGCAGTGATGGCAGACAATCAGCTGCTGTCTCTGTTCGGGTATTCTTACATGGGCACAATGCCACTGTCTGGAAACAACAGCCCAGCAAGAGATTTGTCCATCCACGCATTCATTCAACAAAAAACAATTCGCATTCGCTGCAGGTAAATAGATCAGTGTGATTTAAAACACATGCACCAGAAAGATTTCCTTGCACTGAATGTTTAGTGAGGGCCGGTGCACACCTAGGCAACACTCCACCGCGCGGCAATCGTGCACGATTCCTCCCAGATTGCCGCACAGTCAGGAGTCGCCCAGGTGTGCACCGATTGCGATGTGGGTGCCAATATTTTCCAATGGCACCCCAGTCACGCGTACCGTGTATCCCAGAAAAAAAGGTTTTAGCCGCGGGGCTGCCATTGGAAAATAATGGCTCCCACAGCGCCATCGGTGCACACCTAGGTGACTCCTGACCGCGCAGCAATCCACGCAGAATCGTGCATGATTGCCCCACGGTGGGGTGACGCCTAGGTGTGCACCGGCCCTGAATGTCATATTCATTGCTTTTATTAACATGCCCCTTATTTTCTAGAAGTTATACGCAGGTTTTAATAACTCCTGGTCACGATGTGAGCACAGAGATGAGCAGTAACCCATGTTAAACTTACACAGATGAAGATTTTTGCCTTCTCCGCAGCAAGGAAAGCATGCACTTGGAAGAACGTGTTGATAGCAACCATCACTGGCCTAATGGCTTGTTGCCCTGTCTATACGAGGCGGCGTAAAGTCATCCCCTTATTTCTTTTTTTTTGCAGCAGGTGGCACAACCCTATGGTCTGACTAAACAGAAACTTGCCCTGCTGTTGTTGCAGCCAATCAAGCTGAGCTGAGAGGGGGGGGGGATTACCTTGAGTAACCCTTGTGAGATTAGTTGCTTGCATGTGAGATGGACAACTCTTCTCTAGGCAGCTTAAGTGGCAGAATGACACAATTTCCTGGAATAAACATGCTGCCGGGTCAGGCAACTCTTGTACGGAGGACAGCGATGCCTGTACAGTTGTGCCCCCGCGTGCATTTTATCCCTGTGAGATTCAGCCGGGGGCCAAGACTTGTGCTTCTGTAAAGGTGGCAGAGAAGATTGCACATGAACAGATGAAAGTGCAGGTGTGTGATGGCATGGGGGGGGAGTGCATGGGTTGGTTTGTTCTTGGGTTGCTGATCTTTAGAAGGGTATTCGTGTCAGATCTAGTGAAGAAGCCAAGGATAAACTGCGTATTTATGCTGCAGCAGAACCTCATGACTTACACATAAGGCAGCTGTCGCAGTGCTATCTGGGGAAGCAGCTGATGTAACGCAGGGGCATCCGGATGTGATCAGCATTAATATTCTGAGGCCAAGGCCCGAAATCTGGCACATACTCAAAAGTTCCTGTATTAGCAAGCAAAACGATGAGCAGGGCTTCTGTATTGCATTCAAGTAATGTTTATTAACCACTTCAAGACTTTGCACGTATGCGCCCCTGACGCATGTATGCATGCGTGTATGGGTGGGGACTTTAAAAAATTATTTATTTATTTTTTTATTCTTTTTTATGTGTAACTTAACATTTTTT
>NW_017308201.1:0-36138 GCF_000935625.1 Nanorana parkeri | reverse complement strand
GATCGTCGCTAAATACAAGCGATCGCATGTATATTAACGGGCATCGCTGCCCGTTTTTAAATTGCGGCCATTTCCCGCTCGCACGCACCCGGCGGCGCGCGCAAGGGGGCGTGTCTGAGCAGACGTCTAAAGACGCCCGCTCAGATCTAGAGAGCACCTGGCCGGCCGTTTTTTTACTACGGCCGGCCCGGAGGCAGTTAAAGGGCAACTTTCATTGTCGAAAACTGGATATGTCTTTAAGTTGAAATTCTGAAATCATCATTAGATTAACATTTGACATTCTTTTCTTATGGTAAGGGAGAAGTCTTGGGCCTGACAGTATGTAAATGCTTGCCTATGCCCTCTCCCTCTTCTCCCCTATTCTTTCCTGAGTGCCAGCACGGGTTATATACAGAAGAATAGGCAGAGCTCCTGTTGCTGCACCCATCCTTACCTGCTTAAATATTGCATGCTTGACAAGAGGGTCAACTTCTCCTAAAGTTGTGATTCCCCACCCCAATATCTCAAATATATGCGTGATGTTAAGGGCAATGGGAACCACTTTAAGCGTCCCTGTTGTTTTTTTAGAAATTGGCAAAACCTGAAAAACAATAGTTCTAATACTCACCTGTTCCGTTACCCATTCCTCAGAGCTTCCTCAGAGCTTTTCTCTTTTCAAGAGCCGCAGACTCTGGCAGAACCTTCACGCTGACACTCCCAGAAGTCTGTTGAATGGCTGTGCACCCAGCCACATGCTGTGGTTCCTTCTGCCACCCCTACATCACTGCAGGATACCACAGTGAAATAGGGGGCTACAGCCAGCAGTGTGGGACACTGGTATTCCATACACAACATAGTAATGAAAGTTAACATCCTGCTGGATGACTGCAGCTCTTGAACAAAGAAGATCCGAGGACACGGCAATAGGACAACAAAGTATTCTAATGTTTTATGGTGTGTTTTTGTTTTTTTTTTATGTTCATTTTTGTTTTCTCTGAAATTATGTATGGGCTTTATGGGCCAATTTGGATGCGCATAGAAATGGTGCAGGTATCTGAATTTTCAGTGCTTGCTGTAATTGTACAGACTTTCTTATGAAAGAAATCCATTTTCGTTTTTTTCCACCGTCACACTATGCACATCAGATGGCATAGCAAAATATGGGGAATATAACTGTGCTAGTTCCCGTGTGCTTAGATTAAAATAGGAACATATACATACCATATATAATTTTATAGCTCACACTACAATTGTGGGATAGGTCAGAATATGGACAGAGATAGGTGCCATGACTGAATGACTTTAAAGGGACCCTGTCACCAACCTACAAATTGCAAGTAAAATCAAGTTTTGTAAATGATTTTTGCAGTGATTTCCTTTTCATAATTTTTATTAATTGCCATGTGCATTTGAACTTGCTAGAAAATATGGCTACGTCCGGAGAGTCTGATCCCTAGTGCAGCCCCTTCCTCCTTGCAAGTCATAGCCTTCTCTTCTAGGAATCCCTTATAAGTCTGTGCTGGCCCAGCTTCTCTGCCCCTCACCTCCCTACCTAACATTTTATGTAGCTGTCAAGGTAGAAGTGATGGTAAAAACTAGAGAGTTGAGTGACGGCGTAGTCTGCTGGAACTGCTGACGTCCTATCCAGAGCTTAATAAAATACATTCAATGCACATCTAGCCTTATGAAAGATTATTTCTTAAATGAATGGTCAGGTGACAGGGTCTGTTTAAGGAACAATTCTCAACCGCACGTTTTTCAAAATTCATGTTTAGTATGGTTCCTAGCAAACACATCTCCAATAGAGCACAGTGACTCTGTGGTTAAAGCAGAACTATGGGGTTAAGGCTTTTCCCCATAGTTCTCCTTAGGGTAACGGGAGGACACAAACTAGCGTCCTCCCGTCACCCTAGGCTCAGTATACCGCGAGCTGTAGCTCGCGGTATACTGAGACGCCGCAGTATACCGTGAGCTGCTGCTCGCGGTATACTGAGACGCTGAAACGGATCCCGACAATTATGTCTGGATCCGCCCAGCTGCGTGACTAACAGCTGGCTCTGCCTATCTAGAGGCAGAGCCAGCTGTACCCGCCCCCGTCCATTCCGCCAGTCAGCGCTATCGGAACGGGGAGGGGGGAATCCAGCCCCTCCCCTGTCACGGCACAGAGCCGTGACAGGATCGAGAGGTGAGCGGTATGTGTTCGCTCACCTCCCCGATCTACTAAGCCGACCTGTGACAGTCTCATTGTCACAGGTCGGCTAGAACTATGAGGTGAGTGAAAAGCACTCACCTCATAGTTCTTCTTTAACACATCTGCCTTGCAGCAGCAGGATCATTGGTTTGAAACCTCACCAGGACTCAATCGCCATGGAGTTTGCATGTTCTCCTTGTTGCTAGCGTGGGTTTCCTATGAGTGTTCTGGTATCCTTCCACACTCGAAAGACATACTGTTAGGGCAAATTTAGATAGGAGCACATTAACCTATTATATATGCATGTAGGGTAATGACCTTAGATGGTAAGCTCCTTAACACCTTCATGACTGAGGCCCTTTTTTCATTTTTTGCACCCATGTTATATTCCACATTTTAGGCCTGAAAATTACGTAAAACCCCCCAACATTATATATTTTCTGAATGCCAAGACCCTATAGAATAAAATGGTGGTAGTTGAAAATTTTTATGTTGCGCAATATTAGCGCAACTCCTTATTAAACCCCAAAATTTTGTGACAAATTTAATTAAATGCCCCAAAACACAACAAATTACCCATTTTTTTAATGAAATATAAAAGATGAGGTTACAACGAGTAAAACGATACCCAACATGCCCAGTTTACAGATTGCGTGCGACCGTGAAACGGCGAAAAACTGCAGTACCCCAAAAAGTCAATAAAAGACACTTTAAAAGCCCCCACAGGTCATCAATTTAGAGATACCCCAAAATACTGGCCCTAGAATTATTGCTCTCACTCCGGCGTGCGCGGCGATACCCAACATGTGTAGCGCGTTCGTCGTTTTCATGCGTAGGCGCACCCGACGCGTGTTTACGTGGCGACGCGCGTGCTCGCGGGGGCGGGGTACTTTTAAAATTTTTTTTTTATTATTATTAGATTTATTTTATTTCATTTTAATTTTAAAAACTGTTTTTTTTTTTTTTTTTACTTTACTTTGACTGCTATCACATGGGGGGGCTTGCAAGCCCCCCCATGTAATAGCAGATGGTGGTGACAGGTCCTCTTTAAGGTGATGCTGGGGGTCCAAAAGACCCTCAGTGTCACCTTTACACTGGAAATAAGCTATTGAAGTGCAGATCGCACTTCAATAGCTTATAGCTGGGCTGCAGGAGCCCAGAACTGACAGCCCAGGGACCGGAAGTGATGCAATCTGCATCGCTCCCGGTCCCATAGAACGGGGAGGGGATCGATGAACGGATCGATGAAACCTCCTCCCGTGACCCAAAGCTCAGTATATAGCAGACCATTGCTCACGATATAGTAAGAGCCCCACAGCTGTGACGGATCCCGACAATAGTGTCTAGATCCACCCAGCTGTGTAAGTGACAGCTGGCTCTGCCTATCTAGAGGCTGTGCCGGCCCCATCCCCTGTTCGTTCCTCCACTCAGCGCTGGAGGATTGGAGATGGGAAGGGGGAATCCCTGCGGAGAACGGTGACTGCCGGTCACTGCAGGGAGATGATCAGGAAGTGAGCGGATAAGCGGTATGTTTCCCGATCAATAGAGCCGACCTGTGACAGCTCCTTTGTCACGGGTCGGCTCTAACTATGAGAATGAGTGGAAATCACTCGCCTCATATTTCTCCTTTTAAGGGCAGGGACTGATGCCAATGTACAGTTTGCTAAGCGCTGCGTTAAATTATGGCACTATATAAATACTTGTAATGGATGAATGGCATCATGTGAAAACTTCAGAGGTGTGAATGGTCCCTAGCTAATTGCAGGATAAACTGTGTGACATTTGATTACTTGTGCACAACCTAAAGCAGCCATTCCCTGTATGATCTCTCTTTCCAGGCGATGCAGAGTCTATTTAGTGAGGGTTCCAGTAGTGTTTCTCGGCAAATGTGTGCTAGTTTTTGTTCTCAATTGTGAAATGAAGGCACTAGTTTGCTGCTGCTTCAGTAAATGTCATTTGGGAATTTTCTCCAATGCACTTGCTAGTGGAAGGCCCAGTATTCAGCCTGTTGTCCTGGTATTGTGTGTTGTACTCTGCTTCTGTTTATGTTAGGAACTTGGCTTGCGGCAGACTTCCCTGTCAGAGATTCGTTCACGTGGTGTGTTGGGTGGATGATGTGTGAAGTGACCTTTTTTCTCCTGCCAGATCTGGGTTGCATCACCATGCCGCTGTGTGTGAAGAATTCCTTTCCAGCTCCACAATTACAGGTGCCTGCTCGGATTCAAGGTTATGCAATGCAAATGTATTTTGCCGCTTGTTCCCCTAAGTTCTCCGCTTTGCGCTCAGTAACATAATCTCCCATCTGGAGTTGGCATGAAATATTGAATGAGTCATATGGTAAACTAGCCTGTCTAGTGTGGGCTAGATTTGTCGGCTTCCTTCACTTTCTTTTCTTGTGTTTTCAAATGAGATTTGAGGAACCCAACATTTTCCAGTCATGAACATGCTGTTTAAGGTCTCTTTGCCAAACATTACTGCTTGGTTTGGCAGTTCCGGTAGTATAGGTTAAAGCACTAGAGCATTGTTGACGTGGTCTGTTAGGTGGCAGGTATTCTGTGTGTGACAGCTGAGTTTTGGATGTAGTATACTGTTGCCATCTGCTGGAAGTTGTAGGCAATTTCCTGTTCTGTATGTTGTGTCTGACCTTGTTCTGCTTCAGCACAGTCGCTGAATGGTTTTCATTTCAGTCCCCCAGACCGGAGAAGTTCTTCCTGGTTATTCTAAAGGACCAGTATACCCAGAAAAAAAGATTATTGCATCAAATAGCTGCAAATATGTGTTATGTGAAAATACACCCAAATACATTGGACTTTTCTGGCAATAGTTGTTTTTTTTTTTTTTCTATGACCTTCATTGTTCTCCCTAGATATTTCTTTAAGCTTTTTGGGATGGATAAGTAGTCCGGTCTCCCCCCAAAAAATACATCACCAAGAAACAAACCTTGCACAAGTGTTTATAATATCTCTTTTCATTTAAAATACTGGAGGGAGCTCAAAACTGGATCAGGCAGAATCTGGAGCAAGTTCCCAGGGCAACCAGCTTCTCTCTTCAGTTTGTTCACTTAAGCTTTGCAAATTAAAGAGAGAAGCTGATCGATTGCCATGGGGAGCTACTCCAGGTTCTGTGTGCCCCAGTTTTGATAAATTCCCCTCAATGGCAGGTATTTATCAAAACTGGAGCACAGAATCTGGAGGAGTTGCCCAAAGTAATCGATCAGCTTCTATATACAGTTTGTTTAGGTAAGCTTTGAAAATGAAAGAGAGAAGCTGATTGATTGCTATGGGCAACTGCTCCAGATTCTGTCTGCCCCATGTTTGATGCCTTCCCCTAATTGTATTTTGGTGTGGATGGGGGAGGACATCTATTTATATATTTCTTATATTGTATAATATTTATTACTTTTAATTTCATTAGCATCACAAGGGGACTTGTCTGACCCCAATGTGATGGTACATAGGGAGTGACTGGTACTACTTATGGAGGCATTAGGTGTGTACTAGACATCCAATGTCTCCTCCTCTTCCCCCAGCCAGAGAAGATTTGGTTACATAGTGCCCAGTCTACTGCTTAGCTGTCCACTGCAACCGTGATTTAACGGCTCTGAACCCAGAAGTGCTCAGAGATATATATAAACGTTTGAATTCATTCAGCCTAGTAGTGATCGGAGAATGACAGACTAGGAAGAAGAACTAGAAGAACCCAGACTATGGGTTATTGCAAAGGAAGTACTCACACCCCCAACACACAACCTATTTTCACATGATTTTATTATATAGTGTTACATAAAAAGACACGTTATACACCTATCAAAAGAAAAGTAAGATAAAATTAAAGGTTCAAGCCAGAAAAACAAGAGGAACATGTTGAACTATGTTACAATTGTGAAGTGATACTAATGCCCTTTGGACCAAAGAGAGAAAAAAAAATAACTTGTTTCAGTTAGACATTGGTGAGGAAAACAATCACAACCAGAAACCATGTTGTTAATACATAATAATGAAAACAAAATCTAGCGGCATCCAATAATTTCAAGTACACATGTACCATCCTACCGTAGTAGGACACTAGAAACCCTTCATAGAACACCCAGTGACTGACGTGGTTACCTATATCTCCACTGTGGAGATTTCTTGGAACTACAAAGCATACACCTTTTGAATGCCAGTGAGTTAGGAAAGGCAAGTTCATAGTTGGCGACCCTCTATAAAACAACCTACCCAACGTATCCTGCAAGTCTTCTGTAGCATACCAAAATGTATATTGGAAGGGTTTCACAATGTCTTATATTTCCTGATTTGTAAAAGAATGTAACGTATGCACTCGTCATTCTCATATATCTTTTCATTTCTTCCATGAATATTGGCAAAAACGCTTCTGCATTAATTAGCTTATGTACAGTGGCTGTTTATAACAGGCAATGATTAGCATGCGTCCTGTCAGGTGTTTCATTACCTTGCTGTGGTGCTTCTTGTGTTATCTCCTTTTTGGAAGCTGTGTATTCATTGCTCAGTGATGAGCAGACTGGAGGTGCTGAAGTGACACAGGAAGCTGCAGAGCGAGTGGTTGTAATGGTGGAGTATGTTTTAATTGAGGAATCTTGGAGAGCCTAATTTATTATTAGTCTTCAGACAAAGTTTAGAAACAATGTTGTCTTGTGGCTGTTGCATGTAATTTTCTTTTTGTCTGCAGCAACAGATTTCACGGCCATCCCAAGAAGAAAAGGAAATTGACAAAATAGAGGAGGAGAAAGCAGAAAAAAATGAGAAAAAGGAAGAAGAACGAAGGGATGAGGAGGAGAAAGAAACTAAAGAGGAGTTTAGGTAACCAGAACTTCCTTGCACTAACCCCCCCTCCCCCTTTGGGGACATAACCTCCTTTCTAGTGAAGCCTGTAGATGCAGATCTTCTCGCAGAGACTTGAAAGATGTGCTTTAACCACCAGGAGACCCCCAGGAAAGGACCCTTTTCCTGCGTGAATTGACAGCTATGCAGTTGCCATGTATGCCTTTTTGGTCAGGCACTCAGTCCTTTGGCCTCTAGGGGCACAGTGCATATTGTGTATATTCCTGTACACTGTGGGCTGAAAGGAAGAGGAAAGATGTTGTTATAAACCTGCCCACCACCTACATTACTATGGGATAATGTGCCAGCTATCCTGTAGCAGTTCTAACATCCAAATCTATTCTTTTTTCCCTTTACTTTCCATGCACACTTTGTATCGAGTTCAAACTAAGGGGAAAACTAAAATTTGCTTCCTGTATTCTTCTTTTATGATGGATATAATATACATTTAGCTAACAGTTGATTTGGAAAGCAGGTTCAGCCACTGAAGTAAGTGTGGATGGGGCGGTCAGAATCGTATAGAGTTAATTCTTGTGACTGTTGTATCATGCGCTTAGTCTCTACCCTTGCTGAAAAGATAGGTTCTGGATAAGACACCTAGAAACTATGTAACTATGCATGTACAAATTCTTAATTAACATTCATAATTTTCTTTAGGTTGATCACATTTACACGTCTCTCTAAATCCAGGTAAACTGAAAGTTAGTTTCTTATTTTTGGTGCACTTTGAAAGACTGAATGAGATTCTCTTGATTAGGCCAAACACACTTGAATAATTAAGTTATTACACAAATGTGTACGAGGGTATTTCAGGGTTGAAACAAGCTTTAATGGTGCATTGCGGTACATGTTACCCCAATGCAAGTAGGTGTGAAAGGGCCCTAAATGGCATCCAGGTTGCCTTGTAGGAATGAGATGCAGATGTGCGATTTATTTTATTTTGTGCCTCTGAATAATTGCAGGGAGAACACCAAAGACAAAATGGACGCTGTGGCAGAAGAGCTGGAGGAAAGGGAGCAATCTACTCCCAAGGGACGCAAAACTGCAAATAGTCAAGGTCGTCGGAAGGGTCGAATTACAAGATCAATGGCAAATGAGGCAGCTGCTTCTAATGCAGGAGGTACCTCAGCGACTTCTTCTTCTTCTTCTACCACTGCTGCACCACCTCCTCCTCCTCCCCCGGCTCCTCCTACTCCTGTGGCAGCTGAGCCAGAAGAACCTCCAGCTCCTGCGCCTGCATCTGCACAGGAGCAAAGTGAGTAAAATTGTGACCAAATCACGAGTGTCTATTTTGAATATTAAGTTGAAATAGTCTTGCATGTTTGTAGCCATCATAAAAAAATAACTGATTTATGCCTTAAGCAGAGCTTCTATCCTTTATTCTTCCCGTTTAGATACAGGAAGGAGTTATGCTCTTATTCTACCTATTCTTGACTGTTTGAGTGCATGTTTGACATGTAAAAGACACCCTGGGAGCTAGTCGCTCATCCTACTGCTAAAATCTCCATGTTCTGTTAAAGGAGAACTATGGGGTAACCTTCTTTTTTTTTTTTTTTTTACCCCCATAGTTCTCTTTAGGATCACGGGAGGACATATACATCCTCCCGTACCCAAAACTCAGTATATAGCAAGCTATAGAGAGCCGCAGCCAAGACGGATCCCAATAATACTGTCGAGATCCACCCCATGGCTGATTTGATTGACAGCGGGCTCTGCCTATCTAGAGGTAGAGCCAGCTATGCCTGCCCCGTTCGTCCCTCCAGTCAGCACTGGCGGATCGGAGAGGGGAATCCCTGTAGGGAGCGGTGACTGACTAACCACTGTCTGCAGGGAGATTATCAGTGAGCAGCGGTATGCTTATTGCTCACTTCCCGATCAATAGAGCAGAAGTGTGACGGCTCTAACTATGGGGATGAGTGTAATTCACTCACCCCATAGTTCTCCTTTAAGGTAATTTAGCAATAGCTCTGTTTTTTGTGCAAGGCCCATATGGCTCACACCTGTACTGCAGTTGTTATGCACACTATGGCCAAAAGTATGTGGAACCCCTCAAATTGAGCTCAGGTGTTTCTAGTCAACTGTTTAATGCATTTTTCAAAACAATTGTGCGCTGCCTACTAGCTCCATAAAGACCTGGTTTGAAGGGTTTGGTGTGGAGGAATTCAAGCAGTCTGAGCTCTTACCTCAACCTTATTGGAAAATCTTTGGAATGAATTGGATGTCCAAAGAGCTAGTATAGGTGTGATGGTCACATTTCCACAAACTTTTCACTATGTCGCTTGTGTGACCTTTATCTAACTGCTCTGCATCCTGTTGCTCCAGGTAAAAGTATGCTTTAATGGCACTTGGAGATCCTCTTCCAAGACTTGGCAGACAAGGAGGTCTTTGATATGACACTATAGTTGAAAACAATGTCTGCTCTGATGATCTGAAATTATAACATATCATTTGCATATGTTATTACAAAATCTTTTACATTCTGGTTCATGAAGCCTTTTTCATATTTGTGGCACTTTTTGGGAAGCCTTTTGCGACTTGTATGAAAATTAGCATATTCTGATGACATTTTGTAGTCTGGTATTTTCCATTCCATTAATTTTATAGATTAGCCCTCTGTATTCAGATTAGACACAGATATTGATTAGATATATCTTGTATGTGTGATTAGTAAGTAAAGACTGAGGTTGTTTGCATTTTTTACATGTAGCATTGTGTGTAATTCTATTACATGGTGTGCTGTCATACTGAATCTGCTGATGGCTAATTAGCAGCATGGTATTGGAAGGATTTGGGTGTCATTTGTTAGTGATTTCATATGAAGCTCTGTTGTGTTGAACATTCTCACTGTAACCTGCTCTCTGAAAATGTGGACAGTAAATACACACTACCTGTCAAGTACCTTTTCTGTTTGATCGGAGGTAAGTAAAACTTTTCTATTGCTTTCCCTTAATAACCATCTTCCCAAAGCAGAGCATATTTGTTTGAAGCCTTCTTTTTAATTGTGAGATGTTTTACCTATTAATCTAATGTGCTACATACTTTTTATTCGACCTCATCACACAGTTAGGTTTTCCATCCAGGTTTACTTGGCAGGGTCACTTGAAGATTTACTGTATGTATAACAAGCACATGCAAGTATCAGACATGCTTCAGTGGTGTTCCCTTTGCACCATAAAAAGATGGTTGTTGTCATAGTGCTCGTTATGATGATGGTGGTGCCCCAGTCAGAAAGAAGATTCTGGCTGATTTGCCATGAGGAAAAGGGTCTGTAGATATCTTACTGATCGATTGTCTCAATGATCAATCTGTCTTTTAGCTGGCCACACATTGTGTGTGTGTGTGTGTGTGTGTGTGTGTGTGTGTGTGTGTTTTTCTGGACCTGTGTCACAGGTGGAGGACACCAGATGTGGAGCTCTTGGCCTCCAGGCTCAGATGCAAACTGGACGAGTAACTTTTGTCTCTACGTGCAGGGATCCTCTAATGGAAGCAGTGGATGGCTCTGGTGCCTCTGTCGGATCAGTGCACCCTGATCTATGCCTTACTACTTCCTCGTCTGCTTCGCAGATCACGATGGACTGTATCACAGTCGCTGAGTTTAATGGCATGGCTGTTGAAGCCCAGGTTTTGAGGGACAGGGCCATCTCTTAATCTGTTATTGTTATGATGCTAAAAACTTGGAAGGCTATGTCCCACGAGGTCTGTTATTGGGCAAGGAAGGCATAATTCACTTTGTGTGAGTCTCTATGCTTCCTCCTTAGAGGTTTCTACATAGGACAAATCCCCTCCTTCCTGCAGCTCGCCCTAGACCAGTGTTTTGCTCTCAGCACTAGTACTGTCAAGGATTCTGCCCTTTTGTATTTTGTGAGTCTATCTTTCAGCCACTGATTTTTAAGAAGACAGATCTTTTTGTCATCCCAGGAAGGGTGCCCCAGCTTCTCATGCCACATCTCTGGATGGCTCAAAAGCTGGTCTTCCATGGTCTCAAGGATTGGGCTCCCTCTTTCCAGTTAAGGTTCACTACACTAGGGCAGTGAGCACCTCTTGGGCTTTTAAGCATCAGGTTTCCTAGATTAGCAAGGCTGCCATCTAGTCTTCTGTTCACACGTTCTCAAAGCTTTAACAGATGGCAATTGCAACCTCATCTGATGCCATCTACAGTCACAAGGTCCTTTAGTGTCAGCTCTTTGAGCTGCAGCCAGTTCCCTGTTTTCTTGGGCATGTTAGTTTGTTTGCTGTGTTGCCCACCCCTTAGTTTGACTGTATGTGGATGGTCCCCAAGGATGAAGACTTCCCTTAATGAAAGAAAAGATACTTTTTGTACACAACGTAAAATCCTTTTCATGGAGTCCATTGAGGGACACAGGTCCTTTCCCTCTGTCAGTGCCCTCCTGTAGGCAGCCGTATAACCCAAAAGCTAAAGACTTCCCGTGTCCCTCTATGGACCCCAGGAAAAAACTTTTACATTGAATGCAAAAATCCTATATTTACCAAATACATACATATATTCTACCCCCTTTAAACCAAATAATTAATATCCAAACAGACTGGGCTTAACATCTTGGTTGGTGGGAAATGACGATGCTCTATCTAAGGACCATGTCACCAACAGCATCAGACACTTTCCCTAATGACCAAAGTACTGCAGAATCTCACCTGGGATGGACTGACTTCTCCCTTTTTCAGCCAGGGAGTGACCAACACTGCAAGTAAAGGTTAGTGGTCGCTTAGTGATCCCCGCCATTGACGGGGACTCTTGCCAGCGACGGGGACTCTCACCAGTGACGGGCTCTCTAATGTAATATGACCTAAACAAAATCTGTTTGGCCAGCTTTAATTAGACCGACTTCTCATTGAGATCAGTTGGGAAAAGGTTCAGTCTGCTGGTGATGTTTGGTGTTAAATGGTGAGACCATGTAAAATCCTATTTTAGATGAGGGTCAACTTGCACTCTAGCTTGTATATATACATTTTTTTCTTTCTCCATCTTTGAGAGGATGTCATCATCATTCAGAGTTCTGTGGCTGCATTAGCTTTTTTTTTTTTTTTTTTTCAGGCTTTGTTTTCACCTGTCTGGTG
Organism: Nanorana parkeri; assembly: GCF_000935625.1. NCBI lineage: Eukaryota > Metazoa > Chordata > Amphibia > Anura > Dicroglossidae > Nanorana > Nanorana parkeri. The sequence goes on along the minus strand of NW_017308201.1, from coordinate 24,051 downwards.
ACCCTGCCAGTAAAAAAACTTAATGTCCTAAGGTGAAAACTCACTTTACTGTATTTGTGGAGGAGCAGCATTGTCACCCTAGAACTGGATGTGTTAGGACTACAGAACACCTTAACTTTCTATGACCCGGGCTGCAGGTATTCTCTAGTCCACACAGCTCGAAAAATGGCAGCTGAGAACTGTGCAGCAAAGGCAGAGAACACAAAGTTTTCAGCTTGCAAGATTTTTGGCAGGATCAGGTTCTGTTTTATCTGGTCAATGGTATATGTAGCAGGCCAAAAAGGAGCAAATGAGAGGAGTTCATTGTTGGGGTTAACATACACTTTAATGGCAGCATGTGTTCGGGTTCCTTCAAATTCCTACTGTCTCCTGCAATGTACTTTTGGCAATTCAATTCTAATTCGGCCGTCCATGTTCTTTACAATTGCAATTTTACTTTGTTAAACTCTGGGGTGGTAATGTGCCCCTTTCCAGACTCTCATCGTGTGTTTTGAACGTTGCTCTTGTGGCTGTAGATGGGCATATAAGAAAGATGACTTCTGGGACAAGGATGGAGAAGAGTACAGACCTGTTCCTATGAAGTTAAATATTTGCTTTGCTGAAATGTTTGTGTCTCTGGAATATGTTAGAGGATTATATGATTTTAGGCTTGACATGCTGATTCTGGCAGAATCTTCCTTATTTCTATGTTACCTACCTGCCTCCTGCCAAATTCACAGCATTAATTATTTTTACTGTTCCTTCCTTCCTTCCGTGACTTGATCAAATGTATTTGTCTGATTTTCCTAACAAAATGTTTAAGCTCTTTTTTTTTTTCTCTCATCTGTTTATGTATACAGTAGCTAAGCATCCGTAAAATGTTCTGGAACCTGTGTTAAAATTTTGGCCTGCAATTCTATGTGTGCATGAGGTGTTGTGGAAGCTTAAGATTTATTTTAAATGGACAAATAAACACCTGTGGGCCAAGGACAATACATACAGGACGTTAATATAATACCTTTTGTAAAACAAAGCAATCTTTTTTTTGTCATTTAGAAAATATATATTTTATTACGTACTCTTTTATGGTAACAGCTATTTACAGGTAATTGTTATTAACCAGACAAGAGGTGTGACCTTGCCTGGTCTTCTACACATGCAGACCATCATTAAATGCTCCAATGCTTTACTCCTGCTCGTACTACCTGCCCTCGTACTTTTTTCGCTCCTCTCCTGCACGTACTGCTCCCCTTAATATCATCCAGTGCTCCTCCCTTGTGCTTACTGCCCATTCTCCTACACTCTGGCGCTCCTCTTTCACATACTGTCCTCTAAAACGCATGTTCAGAATGGTTTGTAATGTCAGCTTTGCCCAAGTTTGAATGAGCACACTTTTGTAGTGGTATATAATGATACATTTTGTAAAAATGTAAAATGCAAAGAATGCCCCTTTTTTTTGCCATAGGCCAGGGGTGTCCAAACTCCGGCCCTCCAGCTGTGGCTAAAACTACACATCCCGTGATGCATCTCTCTCCGGGAGTCATGTCTGTAGCTGTGAGAATCCTGCAATGCCTCATGGGATTTGCAGTTCCACCACAGCTGGAGGGCTGGAGTTTGGACACCCCTGCCACAGGCCCTCTTAATATAGGCAAATGTGACAGCTGATCACTAAAAGTGCTTCAAAAGAAAAAAAAAGCCACACCAGAGCACTAAGGCTAGATTCTAACCTAGGTGACGGTGTTTTTGCTCGTTTCTAGACACTGACCATTTGTAATGTGTTGCTTACATTTAAGTTTGTGCCTATGCTACCACTGTTTTAATTTGGGTGTCTTTCAAAGGGAAACAATTAGTCTATTTTCATTGTGTTTGTGTAATATTGACCTTAAAGCACAGATTCACTTTTCTATTAACAATTCGTTACCCTGTCCATCCTCTTCAGCTATCTTGTTAATCTCTAGCGAATCTGTAGTTGCACTTTTGTACTGCAGCACGGATGCACAGCAGAAGAAAAAAAATATGTAGAAACTGCACAGTGCGATGGAGAATGGGGCAGTGGGGGAGTGTGTCTGTGCTGCATCTGAGGTCTCTGTTGGGATTTACAAGGAAAAGTGTCCTCATGTTACTATGCATATTTCCTCATTGCATATGAAAAGGTTTTTGCTTAAATTTTAACATGAAAGGATTACCTTCAAATTCAAAGGTTTTTTTTTGTGTTTTTCCTGCAGTTTCCCTTTAAAATCCTACTTAAATTGGGTTTATCCAGCTTTATTTTGTGTTATTTGGGAAGTAGGTCTTTGTCATATAAGTAGAATAGAGCCTCTGCTACATATTACTTGTTGGGTTAGGGTTAAGTCATTTGGTTGTCAAGTCATTTGTGTTACTACATGTTTGTCTCCATCACATTCTCTTTGTTTTGATGATTTGTCTTTCAGATGGAGAGTCACTGTACTAGTTGCATGTATCCATTTGTTTGCTTTTCTACTTCTCAAACTACTTGGTTACTGAACACAGCATTTTTAGTTTTAGGATTTTTATACAATGGAGGATTTTCTTTCTTTTGGCCAATGAACATTAAGATTTTTTTTCTATTATGTGCTGTTAATTACATTAAGCTCATGACAACATCGTAAATGTGATACTTTATTCCTTTTTGCAGTAAGATTAGACCAAAGACAAAAAGTGTCTGACATAGTGTCCACACTAGGGTGATACTTAAATGTTTGAAGGATGCCAGTGTCACAAATTCCCTTTTTTTTTATTTTTTCACTTCTTTTTTTCATCATATATTGAGAGACAGAGGAAGTCTTAACCTTCGGTTTGTACTGCCACCTTCAGAAGGATTGGACTGGACGGAGCAGAGTTTTTTTGCTAGTGTCCTAGAAGGATTAATGTCTTTTGTTCAGCTCTGCTGTTTTACAGACTGACTTTGAGCAAGCTAACTTAACAGGCTTTTCTTAAAATATTTCTTTAATCAAGACTCTTCTCTACACTACTGGAGGTTTTCCCTCTGATTTGCAGCTGTCTGGTATGGTTGTCCTCCTCCTGGCTTTTGGACTTCACCACACCCAAGCCTCAGCTGAAGATTTTGCTATGGTCATGGAAGACTTTGACCCAAATTACTCCAGCTTAAGTAAATCTGGTCACAGAGACTGCCTGGTACAGAGTCCTCAGAGGACAATCCCTGTCAGGTGAGTTTTGTCCCTGAGGAGTCTGTCTTCTGCTATTATCTTCAGATTGAAGCTGAACTCTGAGCGTGAAAACTTTTTTCTAAATATAATTATCAATAAATCCACTTTGTGTGCACCAATTGCTTTTGCAAACCCAGTTATTTTAGCAGTGACATCATCACTGCGTAGCACATAGCCTGCGCAGAGCTGTGGGAGGGACCCAACATGCTCACCCACTACAAGGTGGCTGTAGAATACTGGAGTAGGGGCAAATGAAAGACCATTTATTCTGCACAAGGAGTGAGAGCAGCAGTGACCGGTGTTAGTTACAGGAAGCTTCTGCACAAAGGCGAGGTTTCAATAACTGCACATAATGTGAAGAAATACACAAAGAACCCCAAGAACACACATGCCTTCTATATATAAACAATATTTTCTTATCTTGGAGGTCAACTTTATTGAGAATCAGCCTGTTCCTTCTACCAGCACGGTTTCTAGACTGGGGTCTCATAGGACCCCTAAAGGATACACAGTACTTTCCCTTGTCACCCAATTTTTCCAGCTGTTTCTGTACGAAGAACGGAAGAGATCTCCATAGTAGTTTGCTCCTCCTAAGCACTTGCTGGTGTTTCATGTTGGCGTTGTACATGTGTGTATTTTTTTTCCCCACAAGTTTATGACTGTGTCTTGCCCTAACAAGATGACTGTCGTACTGGTGCAGAATGCACGTACTTTAAAGGACACAACCGAAAAGCAAATGGAAATTCTCTCCTGAACTGTTTTTTCAGGAACATCCTGGCCTACACCCTATTCTGGCTGTGACTTACTATGTCAAACCATGTGTGTCAAAATCCCTTAAAATGGATCTCTGCTGATCCTCTGTTCATTGAACAGAGCAGATGGCTGTAGAGCTAAATTTTAGCTATGAAGGCTTACTAGAAGCGTCTCGCCTTATTTCTCACTTGTCTCGTCTGTACATATGTATAGGGCATATTGGCTAGACTAAACATTTGTGTTGCCAGAAGGGTTTGTTATTAAACCTGGAGGCCAGGTTCATAGGCAATCTGGGCAGGTTTGTAAATTTATACAGGTGCAGGGATCCACTGGCAGAGGCAGTGGATGCCCTGGTGGCTCCGTGGGATTAGTACAGCCCGATCTATGCCTTTCCTCCCCTGAAACTTTGTCTGTTTTGCATGATCTGCATTCAACTGATTCTCATTATTCTGGGTTGGCCCTGGTAAGACTTACAGTAGACACACCATGTTCTTTGCCAGATCATTCAGATCTAGCAGGATTTGCCATCTTGCTTCTTGGTTGCTGCCTGTAACGGCATGACTGCTGTAGCCCAGGTTCTGAGGGACAGGGGTGTCCGGTTCTCTGATTCCTATGATGCTCAAGGCTAAGAAGTCCACTTCCTGTAAGGTCTAACAGGGAATCCTTGTGGATCCAAAGTGTCTTGGGACATCCACCCCAGGATCTTCTTCATTGTATTCTCTCCTTCCTGCAGTTAGGTCTTGACCAACGTTTGGCTTTTAGCACAATCAAAGGTCAAGTCTTTGCACTTTCCATTTTGTTTCAGAGACTGAAGAAGATTATCTGGGTCCCTCAATTGACTAAAAAGAAAATACAATTTTTGTTCGCTACGTAAAATCCTTTTCTTGGCGTCGTCCAAGGGACACATGTCCTACCCCTCTGTTGTTTGAGCATGCATTTGATATTGTTTTGCTGCAAAACTGAGGCATGCTAGGAGGGGCTGGCCTACAGTTTTTTTGGGTTGCCAGTGTCCATTCCTCCTGTAGATGGCAATATAACCCAAAGGTTGAGATTGCCTATATACCTTTTTTTTTTTTCTTTCTTTCTTCGTCTTCTTTTTTTTAATGCAAACATTCTGAAATTGAAGGTTAAAGACTACTTGAAATTTGTTTTCCTTTTGCGTTATACAGGTTTCATATTATCTATATACTATCTTGTAAGGTCTGATTCTTAAAGTTAGTGGGGGACGATGAAGGTGTTATTCTTATGGGAGGGAAGTTATGTAATCATTCTATCACAAGAATTTCTCTGTAGAAACTATTTTAATGGTTTGATTGGAAATGGACATATAATAGGGTGTTGTATCCACCCACCCACACTTTTCCTCCCTTGATCAGCCACTTAATTATTTGTCAAAAGAAAAGGCGGAACAGAAAGTAGAACTGGATGGAGCTACAATGTTGTGTGCAGTTATGCACTCTGCTCCTTATGCACATATAGGAGCTTAATGACATACTTAATAGCATACTAAGTGGCCTATCATCTGTGAGCTGTGCAGCCTGTGGAGCTCAACACATACTTACCTAGCTGCCTGCACAGCACCTGAGTAACATTCTGGAAAAGCCACAAAAACATACTTTTGCAAGTGTACATGTATCCATTATTTTTAATTTGCAATTGTTTGCATTAAAAAAATTAACCTTAGTTCTGCTTTAAATAGTTTGTAAATAGAACACTTTTTATTTTGTCAGGGGTCCCTGAAAACACTTCTTGACATGTCAGCCTTCTTAATATATATTTGATAGATTATGGATTGATTATTGTCAAAGGTGCTGTCATGGATTCCTGTTCTGTACTATTCACAGTATACAGCCCCATCTCTTTTATTTGTTTAATTATTTTTATTATTGCGCAACAAATCTTGTTAGAAGCTCTAATCCTTCCCCTGGCGCATATCGATAGGAAGTGATGGGCAATATTCCAATAGGGATATAGCAGTAACTAAGTAAAAGGAAACCGCCCATATTAGGATTACAGGGATGGCCATGAACCAGTACAAATATGGCTATATAATTCATTTGATAAAAACCATACTGGTTTTTCTAAGTCTAAAAACATTTAAACACATTTGTAGACCTTAATAAATTATTTGAGGTACCTTGTGTTTTAATTTAGCTACTCTGAATAGATTGGTTAGCTCACATAGAATATTGGTGAATACTTTTACAGAATGTACCTGGTGGCAGGAATCATCCATGCATTTATGGTTTGGTGTTGTAGTCCATTACTCCCATTGTGCAGTATTTTTCTTCTGCATGGAATTGTTTTTTTGCTCATGGTTTCAGTTCATCAGTAACTTTGACGCTCAGGTCTTTTTTTGGCTTGTCATTTATCCTTGTCATTATCAGAAGTGACAGCCTCCTAGCACCACAGGCAGCTTTCCCCTCGAATGGCTTTTACGGAGGAAGCTTGCACATAAATGGATCACTGAGTGTGGGCTTTGTAGGATTGGAGCTCATAATGCAAATCCAGGTCTTTCTTTTTGATGGGATTTGCTGTGTTGTGCTTTCAGCTTCTGCAGAGACCGTGGAGACCTCCCGCTGGACTGAAGAAGAAATGGAAGTTGCTAAACAAGGTAAAGATTTTAAGTTTGGTTTCTGTGGTAAGACGTAGCTGCTGCTAATGTAGCTGATTTTCTTTTTTTGTTTTTGTGTGTTGTTCAGTATTGTAGTTGTGGCATTTTATTTGCTGTTAGGAATGGTTGCAACGTATGTTAAACTATAAGTGGCCGTGTGTTTGCTGAAAAGTCACAGGCCTAATTTTTCTACACTTAATGGTTACAAAAAATTGGGAGTGATTGGGGCAGCCCAGTCATTGGTTAGTTGCAGGTCACATGGCCACATATAGTGTTGACAGCTTTGTTTAGCTGCATTGGGGCACTGTACTCTTATGTACTACTACTGCTGTGCTTACGTTTTGCTTAACATTGATAAAGTTATAAATTGTTTTTTCTCTCAAAGTGCAGAAGTCCAAAATATGCAGGCTTTTAACTCTACAAAACTTTTCTTTCTTATTAGTTATAACCATAACTATGTCTTGGGCTGCTACAATAACTATTTCTGCGGTCCTAAGCATTTTCTGTAATAATTAAACACAAGCTAGAATCCTTTGTGAACAATTTGATAATAAAACACCTTTTGCATTTTTTTTTTTTACCCTTCTCTCACATGTGAGAATGTAAATGCCCTATCCGCACTTTTAAAGTGCTTCTCCAGGATCATGGAAAATTTCCTCTCCATGCATGGGACAATTCTGTGGTATAAGCCCTTCCCCTTGAAGGGAAGCTTCTTTTTTATAACTACTGATAGATGCAGCCTTTTCTTTTTTTGCCTTGCTAGGAAGAAGGGTTTTTATCTTGTGAAGTTGGTATGTTTGTCTCTTGTTTTCCCCATTTCTGAAGAATGGTCCTCTTCAGGCCCCCGATCCACTAAAATATGCATGCAATAGGTGCAGGAGAGCATTTTGCTATAATGGGTTTGGGTCTGTATTTTTCCTTGCACTGAGGACTTTCTCTGATGGGGCCTTCAGGATGAACACTCAAACAAACCATAATCTAAGATCAAATATAACCAGACAGTGCATTTGTTGAAAGTATGCTGATTTATTTGATTGTGTACAGTATTTCTACCTTGGGTGTGAAGGAGTTTTTGGAGGGTGTTAAAGTGGATTTGACCTCTTTTGAACCCTGTCTGTACATGCCAGCTGTTAAGTTATCCATACATGTGAGGTATTTTGTATTCCTTTCCACTGATGAAGGTAAAATCATGAGACCGTTTTATTTGTTTGGGCATTCTACCAGTGGTGTCTGTACAATGCATAGACATATATGCATGTGTTTTTGGCATAGTTGTTCTACACAATTGTTGTAGAAGATGGATCTTCTGTCTGCCGTTTTATGTCCAAAGTTAGTCTTAAGAGCTGTGCTTAGGCTATGGACTTTTAATTCAATATATTCTTGACAGGGAGTGAATAATCTTTAAAACAATCCCCTACTGACCTCTTTAGCTAAAGACAATGTGGGATGCAACTATACAATTTTTCCAGACCAATTACAAGTACTGATATTTGTCCAAAGTGCTCACAGATACTAATTACTGATATCTATCTTTTTTTTTTTTCTTCATTTGACTGTTTTACTAAAACAATACAGACTAATGATTTCAGGACAGTGGTGGAACCCCAGGGTAGTTCTTGTGAAAATGCCAAGTATCAGCACTGGTATCTGTGCATCCCTATTTAAAATTTACATCAGGAAGTACTTTAGTTTCCGCTAAACAGCTCAACCGGTTACCTTCTCTCAGCAATGACTTGGTGCCCTGGCAGCTTTCTAATGTGTAATGCAAACAGAGCAAGCACACAAGAAGAGGGGAGAGCAGAGTACCAAGACCCGACTCAAATCACTTCACCTCTGCTCATGTAAATGTTCAGTATGATTTTGCTCCACAGTGTCTGCAGCTAAAGAGGTCTGGGTATGTTTTAAAGCTTATTTACTGCCTGTTAAGGATATGTATATATTTGAATGTCTATAGACCAGCCACGGTAATAAAAGGCGGCCATAGGCATTAAAGTACTGTTGGACATACAAGCACATTCCAACTGCACAACCCAACTTTTCTCTCAAGCACCTTTTCTAACTTGAGCCTTCAGTAAACGGAAACTATCGCATCAGGACACTATGTTAGGAGTATGGCAAAAGGTGGGGGAAATATTCTGTGAACTTCTTAACCACTTGCCTTTATCAGGGGCTCTTGACTGCATGTTCCTCATAGGCATCGGCTGCCCATGCTCCAATCCTAGGGGTGCCCTTACTTGAAGCTGTGCTTTCAAGTTTAATCCCCAGGATCCTCTACAAGTGCATTTTCTATTGTTGCCTGAGTAAAAATACAGATCTGTATGCAGTGGGACAAGAAAAGAACGTGTAGGGTAAATTTTCCATAATCCAGAAAAACCTTATATTGTAAGCAATTTTAAACTTTATTTGTGTTCTATGGAAAGGCATGTGAACTATAGGATTCTAGCTTCCATATTGCTTGGAATTTTGACACTTTAGATAAACTTGCATATTTACATGCGCTCAGTGCTTGAAAGTCCTCAGTGCTCTGTATTTTCTTTTGAGAGAAATATACATTGGCTAACATTGCCAGTATGCATGTTTTATTCACAGATGTTTGCGCTTTTTTTTTTTTTCTCTGCTTTCTGGACATTTACCTAGAGATGAGCAAGTCAGTTTGGATCACAGTTGATCGATCACATGCATATTGTTTACATATCTTTAATTAAGCAAACTTATGTACCCAAATCAGTTATTTAATGAATTTATATTAATCTGCAAATGAGTTTGCTCATCTCTGTGTTTAACTTGCTGCTAGCACTTTATTATCAGTAAATGTTTATAATTATGTGTGTATGCATGCTGTCTGTACTTGTATGTAAACCTGTCAGCTTAGATTTATGGGAGCTGCCATTGCAGTGTTGCATGCACGGCGCAAGCTTTGTGACTATCATCTATGATCTTTGCTGCTCCACGGAGCCCCTGACCAGCATACAGCAAGTAAGGTATCAGGACACCTTACATACACATCAATGTTCAGAATCATTGACATGTCAAATGGAGAAAGACTAAGAACAGCTCCTTTTGCATCCTAAAAAAAATCAACCTGCAATGGAATCGCCCATATTTCTTTAGTGACAGTTTTCTTTTCAGGACCTTTTTAATGCTATTATGTGGGACACCTGGGTCAAAAATGTCCTGCCGCTTTTCCTCAGAGCTACCAGCATGGAAGACATTTTAACAGGATGGTTGTTAAAATGCTGCATGAAAAGACTTTGATTACGCCACAGCACAGCTCTGAAGTGCGTAAAACATAATTAGAACTAGTGATATCAAAATATAATTTCTTCTGTTTTAGAACATGACTAAAAGTTTTATAAATGGACCTTTTTTAAAATGTTTTAGTCTAACTGATATTTCAGCTTTTTCTTTTGCGGGAGAATGGCGAAATGTGTGTGTGGGTGCAATTACTCTTGTAAGCAGCTCTGACCTCCATAGAGAAGGTAAAAAGTATTTACCTAGAATGACTCTAATAATCCTCTGCTAATGCAGCCACACAGTGTGATTATCAGAGCATTGGAGGTTTTTGTAGGGCTTGACATGGTTCTAGTTCATTTCAGGTGAGCAGAACAAAAAGGAAAGAGAACTGACAGCCTGTGGTAATATTCAGAAGCCTTGTCTCTCCAATGACAACATCGCCCAGGGGATTGTTTTCACTAAAATAGAAGAATGGCAGTGCAAAAGCTCTTGGTAGCATATAAAAATCTTTACGTTCCACTTTCCATTCTTCATATGTTAACTAAAGGGTGTTGAAGCATTGTCTAACTAAAGCTGGCTATACACTAGTAGATTTGCATACGAACATTCGTAGGAAAGATCTTTCTTTACCACCCGATAATTCCATCCGACACTTGACAAAGGTCGATCGAAATTTCCTTTTGATTTTGGAATGAATGGCGTTTCCTGAGCGAAAGCCACAGCCACTGTTAGAATTTCATTCATCAAGAAAAAATTTCCATCCGCTCCTTCGAGTTTTTTCCTCACTATGTGCGTCAATTTGAGCCCATCAACTAATAGAAAGTCCAACGAACATTTTTTCGTATGAAAGTTCTTTCGCAAATCTAAGCAGTGTATGTGTATTTTCCATCTTGTTGACTTTTGTCACTGCTAAAGTTTAAAGTTACCTCAAACATTTATAGTTTATTACTAAAACCCCATCTTCAGAATTTTTGGGTTCAGTGTTAAGATATTTTGCCGTAGATTCAATATGCTAATCACCAGACTATTTTTTACTAGTTAATGGGGGTCAAACTGTTGATCAAGTTAGAAATGCCAAATTTCAAAGGTTGGAGAAAACTTCTTGGTTTGTGTTCAGGAAACGAAACTCCATGCATTCCAAAATCAAATGTTAAAATAAAACATAAGCGACAATGGCCAAGTCACGGACTATACCGAGCTTAAATCTGGTAATCTTGCTACGTCTAGAAATGGTTTCATATTTACATTAATATTGGTAAGCCGCATGATGGACTCATTCATACAGTGACCAAGTCTGGTAGTCTATGCAGCCATTGCACTTCTGATTTTGTTGCCTACACAGCTGTTGCTTTGTTTTTTTTGCTTTCTCTTTATTTCCCCTGTACACTTTAGAAGTTCACTCTGACTTGTTCAGATTTGGCCATAATTGTGTTTTGACAAATAGATTAGTCCTTCGTTGCTGATTTGGGGACCAGAAAGCCTTGCCACCTGTATAAATTCATGACAGATTTTTCCATACTTAATAGTATCCAAATATGAAACTTGTAATTATTATACTAATGTTCTGGAAATCAGGTCTTTCTTAAAGCTGAAGTCCATCCTTACCTTCACTTTTGCACAGTTGTACAGGCCCATTGTCTGGACTGAAATAGCTTCATCTGATGTCTCTTCATAGTGTAAGCTTCTCACGGTGTGCATTAGAAGCTGCAGAAAATCAAATGGAGCCCAGCTTTTTTTCTGTCTGGAGGATGGCCAGAATTATCTAGCTCTTTTCTCCCCCATCCCAACTGTATCTGCCCCTTTCATTCATTGGCTTTTAGTTCTTTGCATGATGGAGGCTGAGCATCACAGGTGTGTGTTACCTAAGGCTGTCCACATGGAAATTAAGTCTTCCTAAGAGCACCTACTCCTCCAAACTGACTCGCACCTATGAAGGCATTTAGATATTTGCTTAACTCCACCCAAGAGCTAGCCCACAGCTTGCATGAGGGCTGCTGAGAGTAGTACTGAGGCAGAATGCTGTGGTGTATTCCGGAATTCATGTGCAGACCCTGGCCAGAAAAAAAATGCAGTATTTTAATATGGACTACAAATGCAAAATTATTTGTTGCAAATTGCTTCATCTGCAAAACTTGTAAAGAGCCAGAAGACTGAAGCCATTTAGGGATTACGAAAGTGCTAATGCACATCACTGAAATAATTTGCTCTTGGGGTCGGATTATACGTTTTTAAACAATTCAGTTGACTTTTTAGCTTTTTTTTTTTATTCGGGGTGGTGCATACACTTCTGTGATTATTAGTTTTATTACTTTGCATACACTTCTGTGATTATTAGCTTTATTACTTTGGAAAAAAATATTCACTTTGAACCAGCTGCAGTATTCATACTTTACTAACTTTTGTAGTCTACTAACACTATTGTTAACGGATTGTAACCATTACCAGTTGAGGCATTCTTCCACAGAGTCCCTATGTATGGTGAAGGGCTTGTTGTATGTTTTTTTGTTTTTTTAAGAACACATCACGACTGAACAATCACACATTCCAAAGAGACTCTTCCCAGTACCCACTAGGAGGAATTATTTCTTCAGGGTTGGCCTCTGCAAAGCCATTGCGGTCATTTTCAAATTGTTTGCATGGATTGTAAATGTCTGGGTGTTGATCTAAAAAGGGTATCGCAGCCCTCTCTTGTTTATCTGGACGCTATAATATCATATTTAATTAAAGGAAAGCTTGCTTTTGGCCCCAACCATGCAGTTATAATGGTGCTCTGTAAGCTACATTATACCTTAGTGGTTGGAGTTGACTTGTGTCATTGATTTAAATGTAAACTATGGTCCAAATTGTTGCAGGATCAGGTACTCCTTCGTGTTACTACATTGTTATTGATTAGCAAGGGTCCAGTGCATTAATAGGTAGTACATGTGCCAAAGTTAGTAAGCTCAGGGGAAGTGGTAGGTGGACCAGTGGACTCTTGGCATTCATTGTCTTCAAAACTAAACAGTTACAGATCTTTAGGACACATACATGCAGAATGACCCAAGTGGATTCCAAATCCTGGTGTTTCACTGGCTCATTAACTACAGCCCATAATACTTCTATACCTTGTAAGTGAAGTGCATTGCTATGCATTTACTTATCTCTAGATTGCACACACAAATTGTATACTTTAATGGATCCCAAAGTGAATGTTTGCTTTTGTTTTCACAACCTGGTGTTAGAGGAATAAAACTGAGAGTGTTCAGTACTGTATGACATGACTTGGAAAGCTCAGTCTTGTGTAAAGCTACATACAGATGTTAATTGGTCTTCCCCCTAATCATGGTATTTTATGGCAATACGTAAGCAGAGTCTGGGTTATCGCATACCTCTGAGAACCTTCTTCAGATGAAGAATGTATTGAGTGGTATTTTTACTTTCATCAGACAGGCTTTTATTCTTGTGAGTTAGAGTAGCTCTGCAATGGCACTTATGCTTGTAGGTTATATCAAGCATGCTTGTCAATGTGTTTCTCATTCAGAAGATGGATCTTTGGAAGCCTCTGACTGCATCTACTGTCTATAGGTGGTGTCAGGCTGCTGCACAAGCACGAGACATTCTACTTGTGATGTTTTAAGCCAAAAGGTTGACTATCCGGATGCACCCAAGACATTTTTAATTTTTGTTTCCTATCCTCTAGCTAATTGTCCTGTGTTGAGCTTTCATAGTTGCCCTAATTTTCAACATGTTTTATTAAATTGATTAATCCTTTTGCCTTGTGGGTACTGAATGTGATCTTGTGCTTTTCTAATTTTGAAAGAATGTACTAGTTTCCTTTAATTCATTCAGTTCCCGTTGGTCTGTGTTTTGGCAGGCTTGGTGGAACACGGTCGTAACTGGGGGGCCATCGCCAAGATGGTAGGAACGAAGAGTGAAGCTCAGTGTAAAAACTTCTACTTCAATTACAAAAGGAAGCACAACCTGGACAACTTGCTGCAACAGCACAAACAGAAAGTGAGTATTGCTGAATTGAATCAGTTAGACTTGTTAACCTGTACCTGCCAGACTTCCTTACGTTTCCATATTGTTATCCCAGATATAATAATTCCAACGCAAACTCCCATAAGAATTTAATTTAAATGGATATAATAGAAATTGTGAAATTATCCAATACAAAGGATATGTTGTCGCAGAAGATATGTACAGTAATCTCTTTTGCTGAAGCATTCCATATCAATCTTAAAATAAAGCCCTGCAATTTAATTTTGTGTTACTAGTTTCTAGTTTTTCTACCTGAAATGTTTTACCACCTTTATGATGCTTTTGTATGCCAGCTGAAATGTGAAATCTGCTGACATCAGGAGAGTCTTGCATTATAAGCCAGCCTTTTGGAGTGTAGAATATTATGTAAAGATTACATCTTCTCTACCTAACTTTGATATGGAGAGGGCATATTATCCCTTAGTCTCTTTATGGAAGAGGAACAGCTTACCTGAGAAAGAGTGCATGTATTGGCTCTTGCCTGCAGGGAGCAAACTGAAGTGGGGTTGGAGATGGTACTTGCATATGCTTCCAATAGTGGAAGCATCCTCTCTTCGATTCTTCTGTTAACCTGCTATACAGTCTGGTAGCTACTAATGAATCACTAGCATGGCTGAGCAGAGTTGCACATTTTTTTAAACTAAAATAAATAATTTTTTTACTTTGTAGTCTTATTGGCCTAGAAATCTTCTATAAATAAGAGACAGTAGGTTCAATTCATGTACCGTATTTTTCACTCCATAAGACGCACTTTTTTCCCCCCCAAAAGGCGGTGGGTAATGTGCCTGCGTCTTATGGAGCGAATACCCATTGCCCGACGCCCTGGACATGCAGTTTCGAGCGCCGGGCGAGTAGTTTTTTTGTACATTCAGCCCTGCTCCTGACAAGCAGAGCTGAATGTACAGTGGGAGCCGCCGCTCGTTTAATACACGTGATCTAATTATATAACTTGTATTAAATCGAGCGGTGGCGGCGATCGTCTCTGGGGTCCCCCGCTCCACTGGGAGACCGTGACCACAGCACAGGAGCTCACCATAGAGCCCCTTTTCTTCGTCTGCTCTGTGTGATTACTGAGAACGCGTCGCTGTAATCACAGCGCCACCTGTCTCAGCGGTCACTGAACTGCAGCTTCTGGAGTGCAAAATACGGTCGTTTCCTTAAAGGATAATGATCTTTCAGTCATGTGACTAATTTTCACATATCTTTGGACAAAACTGCATATTGCTCACTTTAACAATAAGGATCCTTATCCTGGTGTTTTGGCTGTCATTTTGAAGTAAAAACTTTAGTTGCTCCTGTTATGTTATGTTCTGTTACATATTTACTCCTATTTTCACCCTCCACACAATTGTTTACTTCAGTAAGATGAAACCCTTCCAGGGTGGCAAAACAATCCTAAAAAAAGGGTGTCCTCTCTGATGGTCTGTGTCTCTCTTCCTTCCCTCAATTCCAGCGCTGCATCCTCCATAAGCCTCTTCAGCATTCAACATTTTGTGAGTGTCAGAAACTTTGTACACCACCATGTGCCATAGTTTCATCCTCTGACCCCCTGCATCACTGCAGGACCCAACAGTGATGATTGATAATGAAACCTTAAAACAGCATAGAGCACAGACAACTGACATTCCCAGAAGTGTTGAATACCAAAGAGACTTGCAGAGGCTGCAGCGCTGTAATGGAGACACAGGCCGTCTGTGAAGTGACTATATGAGCTGTTTCGCAGGGCACCATGCACATCATGGCAGACTTATCTCTGTCTACTATCGCTCACCCAGCCATCATGGTTTCTGCCATCTTCCCTTTTTGGCCTTTGAGTGATGCGATTATGTAAAACCTGCGTGTCAGCCATCTTACAGATGCTGAGAATGGGCTTGGATTGTACACTGCACTGTGCTACAGACAGTGTACACAAAAAAAAGAAAAGATATGTAGAAAGTCCCTTCTACCTTAATGCTTACCTCCTAGAATGTATTAGTTTTGAGCTTTGTTCCACTTTAAATGATCCCAAATAAAATTGTATGCCTTGGCTGACCTTAATGTGTATCTATAGCTAAAACCTTATTTTTGAGTAGGTCAGTGGTTCTCAACCTGGGGGTCGGGACCCCGTCGGGGGTCGAATGACTATTTGCCAGGGGTCGCCTAGCGGCTTCCGGCCACCCAGGAGAGAAGCGCTGTCTCTGCTCTTTTTTTTTTCCTGACATCGGGCCCACCGTCAGTCAGAAAAAAAAAACTTTCTCATCGAGCTGACTAAACCTTTTTTTTTTTTTCCCCCGACAGGTTAAAAAGTAAACCTGCCGCTCCGTGTGCACAGTGAGAGGGGATAGCACTCTTCCCCGCTCACCTGTCACAGAAGTTCCAGCACAGTGCTGTTCTAGGACTCCTGTATTGGAGGTGACAGGGTCAATAAAGAGAACCTGTCACCTCCAATTGCTATTACACAGGGGCTTGTTACCTCTGTGTGATAGCAATGAAGTTAAGTGGAAGAAAAAATGGATAAAAGTGAATTAAAAAAATTAAAAAGCGATTAAAAAGAAATAAGAAACAAATATTAAAAAATAAGAAAATTATAAAAAATAAACAATAATAAGGTGAGAGGAGTCCTCAGCCCTCTCCTAGAGCAGCAGTGTCAGTTCTCCCGCCACGCCACCAGATGTCGCTCCAGCAGCCGCGGCATCCCTAAATTTTACCGTTGGGGGTCACCACAACTTGGCAAATGTTACCAAGGGGTCCTGGCCCTAGAAAGGTTGAGAACCACTGGAGTAGGTGATGGGTAAAACCCTACCAGTTTTTTCTTTTTCCTGCCTGCGTCTGTTTTCAGCAGATTTCCTTTCACATTCTGTCCTGTAGACAGAACAGAAGGTTGCACTAAACTGAGGGGAAATCCCCTCTAGGTTGCTAGATTAAGCGTCTCCATATGAAGATTTTACTTCACCTCTTGATATGTGACCACCAGTACTCTGTGTGTCTTTTACATATCTTAACTCTTGTAGCCACATGTTTCCTCTATGTGTGCAGTTCTTCATTCTTCCCCCATTAAATCCTGGTAATGATTCTCGCCTACCTTATTGGGTACTGTGGGAGAAAATGGCTGTTTGCCTAATAACCCCTCTTCATTGTCCAACATCTTTTTCTTCAAAACATGTTTTAAATTAAATGATGACATCCATATGCCTCTAAGTTACCAGCACACTTGCAAAGATTTGAGTGTCTGTTCTTGTGTGTGTCCAGGTTTCCTCAGGATGATATTGCTGAGCGGGTGTAAATCCCTAAATAACACAACAAATGCACCGGTGATGTAATTGGCATGTCCCCTCTTTTGCCCTGTGCAAGCTATGCTGTCAGCGTGATAAAGGGGTTTGGTGGACAGAGACGCAGAATTCTGCACTGTGCAATTTGCCATCCAGCATAATAACTACTTGGTAGGAGAAACTAGTACTTGTGCATTGTTCAGTCCTACTCCTTTTACAGCCCAGTGACTAAGATCACGTTGCCTTTCTGATTAGATTATTGAAGCTTGCACTACAACAATGCTTTTCTGTCCTGCTTGCATTACAGTCTCCTCGTAAGCCACGAGAAGAGCGAGATGTGTCACAGAGTGAAAGCATGGCATCCACAGTTTCTGCCCAGGAAGATGAGGATAATGATAATGACAATTCCAATGATGAAGAGAATCCTGAAGATAGTGAAGGTATTTTGTTTTATTTTTTTTAAATTGATCTGGAAGTTGTTAATGTGAACATAGCAATATCAGCTTGACTAAATTATAGTGTTTTAAAAGGATTCACTGCCCGTTCAGTTTATTTTCCCTTGAAGGGTTTTATTCAGTGAAGCTTTTGTGTAATTATAAATGGTATGATTCTAGGATGTGTTTGTTGTTCGAAAACTTCTGAATTACTTGTTTGGATTTAAAAGGGTTCCAGCAGCCTCTAAAAAACATTCTGATAAATGCACCTCAAGGTAACCCAAATATATTGGGTAATCTATAAAAAATATTCTCATCTAGGAATTGACTTCTCCACACCTATGTAAAACCTGATTTTGGTTATAGGCTGTGTAGTAAAACCTGGCTTGTCCTATTACAGTCATGTCCAATGTAGCCTGGTAGCTCTGGTGCACTTTTCACTGAGCACATTGTGAAGGTGCCTAAATATGAGCAGTTCCTAAAAGTTAAAATGACAAAAGCAGGAATTAAGGGCTGAGATGTTCAGAGTTAAGGTACTAGCTTTCATTTGTTACTCATTGTTTGTTTTCTTTATTATTATAACAATTGAAAATCTCCATTGAGTTGACCTCTAAGTTTTGCTAGTGCCTCCATTTAAAAAAGATCTATGTTCTGAGGTTTTAACATCCCTGGCTTTTATATAATGCCACTGTAGGTCTGGTGGTAGACAGGGGACACTACCATACCCCTTAGTATGACTTCTGTTTGCTACCATCTTGGCTAGTTAACCAGCCAAACTTGGCAGCAAGTTTAGTTGATGTGCCAGTGATATCAGGCAAGGAGGTGGGTTGTCTCAGCTGGTCATCTGGGAACACAATCTTGCCCAGCAGCCCTGTTTCTAGGGCTGTGCAGGTTTAGCCACCCACTGCCTCCTCGGTCTTTTCAAAAAAGTTTTGGAGAGCCTCTTTAAGAAGGAATCTAGCAAATAAAATAAAGTTTGGGCTGGAGAGAGGCAAAGTTTGATTCTGTAGTAGACCTTTAAATTTCCTCATGACCAAGTTTTGACACACTGGCTGAAATTGAAAATATTTTTGCCTGCAAATCAATAAGTGCTCTTACATGCGGTAAAGTTGGCTTGTATAAGTTTCAAGGACTGCTCCACTTGTGTACCAGTGCTGATAGTCAACTTGACTAGATCTGCAACTAATAATTATTTTCATAATCGATTAGTTGGCCTATTTATTCTTTTTGTTTAATCGGATAAAAAAAAATACCATCCTTAATTTAAAATAAAATACACAAATGCAGTGTTACAAACATAAAGTTTACTTTAGAATAAAACTGCATGCACAATTTTTTTGCAATCGCACTGCAGCATTGCGGTACCGTGAGTTCCAGTGCGGGTGATCACACTGTGGGTGGGAGGCGCCTTTGGGGTGCCGTTGAAATAAATGGTACTGCAAACTCACCTCCTGCAGCAGAATTTGTCAGGCTGCAACCAAGTGACTTTTTTCCCCACCTTTTATAATAATTGTTGAATAATTGTATTGTAAGCACATGGCGCTTGAATAGCTTCAGCCAGGGAATGACAGCTGCCAGTGGCAAGATTCTGCAGATGGCAGCTGAATGTAAATACAGCAGGTAGTGGTCTAGTGCAATATCCAGCCTGCTATCGGCCAATTTCAAATTGCAATAGCAGGCTAGCTATTGCACCCGCCCACCACTTGCTGTGCCCTCCTCCCCAGCATGGTGGAGGTAGCTAGGGGATCCAGTCAACTAATGCATAATGAGAATAGTTGACAAATATTCTCATTATCAATTATTATTGATTAGTTGGTTGCAGCCCTACTCCTGGCCTAGCTCTGAGTGTTGGGAGAAAGTAGAGAAAGTCTCATGTTCTGGGCAGCCACATAAAAATCGGTAAGGAGTAATGAGAAGGTGAGTACGCTAGTAGGATTTGGACATTAAAGTGAACCTGTTTTACTCTTACTAGGCAAAGCACAGGATCACTTTACAGTTTTTGAGTGGAGTTCTGGCTAGTGCAAAGTGAGAAGATACTGGGGTTTAAACAGCAATCTTACAAATACAGATTTGGAAAACGGGCTACTCAGACTCTGCCCAAAAGGGTTTTCAGTCTAATGGGGAAGGAATGGACACCAGCAGGCATTTGGCAGCAGTAGCTGTAGTGCAGATATCAGAACAGTAATTAAGAAAATGTTGTGAAATCAGGTGGTGGCTGAGGGATGTTGTGAATTAGATACTACATCCTTCTAAAAATGTTTTTTTTTTATTGCTTTTTTGTTGTTTAGGTGCTGAAAACAGTTCAGACACTGAGAGTGCCCCTTCGCCTTCAGCTGCAGAAGGAGCCAAACAAGCTGAAGAAACACCAGATAGAACCACTGCTGCTTCAGTAACCACAGCTGCATCTCCATTGCAAGAACCTGCCAGCAAGCCTGCTACTAGTGCATCCCCTACCACTGCGCCACAGAATACTAAAACTCCTGAGAATCCGTACCCAGATCTACAGGTGAAAGAGGAGATTAATCCTGAACCTGAGGAGGCCATGGAGGTTGAGGAGAGAAATGAAAGTACAGAGCCTAAACCATCTCCCAGCCTCCAAATGAATACCAAAGCAGAACCTGTTGAGTCTGAGGTGAAGCCACCAGACAGTGCTCAAGTAAAAATAGAGGATGATACCAAAGACAGAGGTTTGGAAAGAATGAAGGAGAAGTCTGAGCCTGATGGCATAGAGTATGTTGCCAGCAAAATGCCTGCCCATACAAGGGTGGAGTCTCAGTCAGATAATGACTCCAGTGCTACTTGCAGTGCTGATGAGGAAGTTGATGGAGAGCTTGACAGGCCAAGGTAAGCCCAGTGTTCTAATGTTTAGTGGCTGCCTATTAATGGGCAATTCCATTCAAGGTCGCTTAAAAAAAAAAAAAAACCCTGACAGTCAAAAGCTGGCCCTGCTGAATCAGCCACAATTTCAGCTGTGGCCCAACAAAAGTTGATTTGTAATTGACTTTCGTCAAAGGAGCCGGTTGGAAAATTGTCAGCCGAACAGTCCCTACAGCCAGTTAGCTGCAGTCACTGTTAAGGCATTCTAAAAAGCCACTGGCGTCGGCAGTCAGAAGACATAAGCCCTGTAGGTAAGATTCGTGTGGATGGGAGGAGTCTTAGATTTCTTTTCTTCAGCCCATAGGCTGAAGAATGGCCAGCTTGAATCTTCCCCACTTTTTTTTTTTTTAATGGGTTTTTTTGCCGAGTTGTCTACTTTTTTTTCTCTTACTTTACCTACCATAAAAAGGAGACTTCGTAGTGAGGGGAGTTGAACTGAGGGCCATATCACACATTGTCAGGACCAGATCAGCACGTGTGTCTGCAAACACAGTGCGTTTGTGATGCATTCCAGTGCGGGTTTTTTTTTTTTTTTAGAGGGTAAAGTCACGCAAATTAATCTCTTCCTGCTCCATGTCATAGTTTCCGTTGTGTCCCGTTGCAGTGCGTTTGTGACGCGTTCGGGTGGATTCTGGTACATTCCCGTGCAGGAAAAATGTGACATGCAGCATTTTTTTTCCTGCACTGGAACGGACAGGACTAGTGTGAACAGAGCCCAAAAATCACATACAAATGCATTGGGATGAATTTTTGTTGCAGAAGAAAAATGTAACGTACCACATCTGATCCGGACATGGGGGGAATGGGCCCTTTAAGGGAACCGAGACCGTAATAAACACCCAAGATTCTAACTCTTTCTTCCCAACCCAAAAGTTATAAAAAAATAAAAATTGATTGGCGGGCCCCTCTAAACAGGCCCCTGGCAGCGGGCCCCTCTAAACAGATAGCCGGTGGGGACTCTGTTTAGCTGATTAAAGCCAAGGGTTGGCTGAGCTGCTGCCAGATTGCTTCCAGGTGCCGGTGAAGAGTGCAACCTTCCCAGCCGGACACCCCGCCTTGTTTTTCGGTCTCCACTGCCCCTCCTGCTTGCATGGGACGGGTGTCGGCGGGTAGATGGGAGAGAGACTGACTTCACTGATCTCCTCCCTGCTGAATGAAGCACGAAGCAACGCTGATTGCATTACTTCATCAGTTCAGCTATCATTCCCTTGATAGAGATGCCGGGTAATAAGGTTTTCAAGGCTGATCTGCACTTGAATAGCTTCTTTGAAGTGAAAAGATGACATTAGGGGTCTAATAGACCCCTAATGTCACCTTAAAGAGAACCTGTCAACACTAATATGCTATCACATGTGATAGCAATTAAGTCAAGTAAAAATACAAAAAGTCCCCTGTCCTTGTGAACACACGCTGGGTTCGCCTACAGAAGAAAACGACTATTGTGTGCTACAAATGGTCGATAGCGCTGCGCGTGCCAGAGTGAGCGCAGTAGTTTTAGGGCCATTATTCACGGTTAACTCTTTTTAAGCTTGGCATGTTGGGTATCTTTGTACGTAACATAACCTTATATTTTACTAAAAATCGGGTATTGTGTTGTTGTGCCCTAAAATTAAATTGTGTGATTTTTTACAGAAATTTTGAGTTTGATAAAGAGTTTTGCTAATATCACGTGACATAAAAATTTTCAACTGCTGCCATTTTATTCTATAGGGTCTGTGCTTTCAGGAAATCTATAACTCTCAAGGGATTTAAGTAATTTTCAGGCCTAAAATGTGGATTGTAACGTGTGTGTGCAAAAAAAGCAAATGGGTTGATATCGATGCATTAAATTAATGAGACATTGTCTATTTTCTAATACTTTTTTCTTTTAGGATGTACACTCTTGATTCAAAACCTTCAATGCTAAACCCAAGTGGTAATATTTTAATGGCCTCCTCTATGAAGCAAGGGCCAATGGATCTGCAGCAGTTACATCACCGTGCTGCTGTCATTCCACCCATGGTAAGTGCAATGGCTTGGGAGCTCAGCAGTGCAGGGTTTTATATGTATATAAAAAGGAACACTTTGAAAATACATCAGACCTCAATGGGGAAAATACCATGCTGGATATCTACTGTATACTGAACGGGGTAATGTGTTAGGAACAAAAGGATGGAAATGAAAAATTATCAACCTACAGAGGGCTGAATTAAATGACACCCCAAAAATCAAAGTGAGCAAATGATGCAGAAGGCTAGTCCATTGTGCTGAAATTTAATTGCAGCAATTCAAAATGGTACTCATGGATGCCTGACAATGTCAGGGCATGCTCCTAATGAATTCTACTAGCTTTGCTTACCGCAACCTGGCATTGTAATATATTATTGAGTTTATGGTCTACAGTGACCCCCAAATCTTTCCATTTTAGACTTCCCACTTTCCTAAAGAAGTGTTGGTCAGGTCAGGCGAGCGTGGGGGCCATTCAATGGTATCAATTCCTTCATCCTCAAGGAACTGGCTGCATAATCCCGCCACATGAGGCCAGGTATTGTCGTGCACCAGGAGGAACCCAGGACCCACTGCACCAGCGAAGGGTCTGACAATGGGTCCAAGGATTTCATCCTGATACCTAATGGCAGTCAGGGTGCCATTGGCTAGCCTGTAGAGGTCTGTGCGTCCCTGCATGGACCATCACTGACCCACCACCAAAACCAGTCATGCTGAATGTTACAGTCAGCATAACATTCTCCACGGCTTCTCCAGACCCTTTCATGTCTGTCACATGTGCTCAGGGTGGACCTGCTCTCATCTGTGAAAAGCGCAGGACGCCAGTGGAGGACCTGCCAATTCTGGTCAACGGCTAATGCCAATCGACCTCCACGGTGCCGAGCAGTGAGCACAGGCCCACTAGAGGACGCCGGGCCCTCAGGCCACCCTCATGAAGTCTGTTTGATTCTTTGGTCAGAGACATTCATACCAGTGGCCTGCTAGAGGCCATTTTGTAGGGCTCTGGCAGTGCTCATCCTGTTCCTCCTTGAACAAAGGAGCAGATACTGGTCCTGCTGATGGGTTAAGGACCTTCTACGGCCCTATCCAACTCTCCTAGAGTAACTGCGTGTGTCCTGGAATCTCCTCCATGCTCTTGAGACTGTGCTGGAGACACCGCAAACCTTCTGGCAATGGCACGTATTGATGTGCCACCCTGGAGGAGTTGGCATGCATGTGCAACCTCTATAGGATACCTCCAGGTATCGCCTCATGCTACCAGTAGTGACACTGAATCTAGCCAAATGCAAAACTAGTGAAAAACAGTCAGAAAAGATGAGTAGGGAAAAAGATGTCAGTGTCTTCCACCTGTAAAACCATTCCTGTTTTGGAGGTCGTCTCATTGTTGCCCATCTAGTGCACCTGTTGTTGTTAATTTCATTAACACCAAAGCAGCTGAAACTGATTAACAACCCCCTCTGCTACTTAACTGATCTGATCAATATCCCAGGAGTTTAATTGACCTGATGCAATACTCTGATTAAAAAGTGTCCCTTTAGTGTGTGTGTCAGAGTGATATAATTTTTTATGAGGGGAATTTGGGCCTGGACTGAGAGACCAGGATGGAATACATAGGTTTATATAGATATAAATAGAATGTCTCCATTAGGAATAAATAGAGAATGTCTATGTCTCTGACCACCCACCCGAATAGGACGCCGAAATAGTCGGTGAAGGCT
>NW_017308200.1:327306-349435 GCF_000935625.1 Nanorana parkeri | reverse complement strand
GTAATTTATAAACATAAATGTGAATAGATTCCCCCATATTCAATGTAGTCCTAAGCCTATGTACATATATATATATATACACATAACACCCTTATTTTGTATATAATGTTAACAGTGATTATCGTATGTGAATCCCCATTCCCAAAAATTATTTTAATCAATGTTAAAATTAAGATACAATACACACCAAACCAAATCAATTGTGTCCAATACTTATTATTATGTATCTGTCTAAATCAATTAATCAACAACCCACAATCCAATCCCCCTGGCCATTTACCTATAGCAACCCCCTCCTTCTTTATTTCCTTCCCCCGAATCCTCACCCATGTGAAAGTTAGCTATTTATCTAAGTGTAGTTTAAGTCAAATATCTTCCCCAACTCTCCTGGATATAGTTATAACGTTTACTTTCAGTCACACAGGTGCCAATCTATCCTCCCCTCCAGTTCATATAATCCGCATGCCGCCACATATCATATCAAACAAACCTCAAAATCAATGAACTTTACCTAAGATATTCAAAGAAATCCTATAATTTTTTTAATCAATTCATGATATTTTGTATTTAAATATGATTTTTTACAGATCCAAGAGTTTTTCCATTAAATACATAGAGGGCTCTCATTTAGATAGGTGTAAAACTCAAACTTTTTTTTAACTTTTTAATTTATTTATTTATTGTACATTAGAAACTATTATGTCAGCATATTACTATACTCAATTCACTTCAAAAAGGGTCTGTAACTCAAAATCCTATTTAATCCTGGGGGACATTGGATCCTAGTCTGAAGATCCAACGTGTCTCCACTTGAAGTAATTTTTTATTCACGTCCCCTCCTATTACACATTCTTGTATGTGATCTAGGATGTGAAATCTTAGATGGGTAGTGTCAAAATTATGGCACAAACCTACAGTATATGATGACTGATAGGTGTAAGTTTCACACATGATATGCATGATCATATATCCTTTTCCAAGCTGGCCTCAGAGTTTTACCCACATAGTGGGCTCTGCATTTGCAGTACATTAAATATATGATGGTTTTTGTTTGGCAATTCACATTATGTTTAAGGAACCATTTTTTACCATTAGTTAAGGGAATAATATTACCCTCCATGAGCAATTTACATTAATTACATTTCCCACATCTCTGGAACCCATCCTCTACACATGCAGTCTCTAGTTATCTTGGTCGATAAAAGCTATGAGTTATCCTATCTCGTAGGGATCTAGCTCTTCTAAAGACTAATTCCAGGCTTTCTTTTACAAACTTTTTTATAATCCTATCATTTGTCAAGAGATGTCAATGTTTTTCCAGACATTTTCTGACCATTCCATGATTGCGTGAGTAGCCAGTAGTGATGGGCCAAACAGGCCCGAGTTTGGTTCGAATTCGAACTTTAGAACATCCAAAAAGTTGGAACTCAATGCAAGTCAATGGGGGTAGAACTTTCAAAAAAAATTGTCCCCTTTAAGAGGGCTTATATGCAAGTTATTGGCCATAAAATGTGTATGGGGATCCGGGTACTACCCTGGGGAACATGAATCAATGAAAAAAAATTATTACAAAATACAGAGCCTGGCATAGGCCTGGCATTGCTGGAAAGGGGGGACCAGCGAGCGCCCCCCTCCCATACCAGGTCACATGCCCTCGGGACTGGGAGGGTGCTTTTCTAGGGTTGCCCCTGGAAAAGCACCTTGTCCCCATGCCAATGGGGACAAGGGCCTCTTCCCTACGAGCCCTGGGGCATTGGTTGTGGGGGTGCAGGCAGGGGGATTATTCACATCAGGGCACCCCTTTTATAAAGGGGCACCCAGATGCCGCCCCCCTTGTGAATGAATAAGGGGTACTTGTACCCCTACCCATTCACTAAAGGGTTAAATACAATTGTAAATAAAAAGTCCAGACTTTTGAAAAAATACTTTATTTTGAAAAAAAAAAACAAAAGACATGTTTTTGAGTTTTTGGCCCCTTGACTGTTGACTTGCTGCCCTGTGGACACTGACAGCTCGGAGGCGACTGCAGACTGTGTTCTTTGTGACTCCTTTTTGTGGACTTCTTTTGAAACCTTTCATCTTTAGATGGTTGTCCGCTTGTCACCTCTTCCCTGTCACCTCTTGGGGGGGTCCCTTATGTCCTCGGGCACTCTACGGTCTTGGGCTCCTGCCCAGCTGGCTTGGCCAGGCGCACACAGATTACTCTTTGGAGACGATCGCCTCTATCTCCTGAGGAAGCGTTTGGAGCACAAAACTTTACTATTCCTGATACAAGAAGAGGCATTTGTGTGCTGTATGAGAACATGTCACATCGAATATTGTCTGTTATGGTCATCTAGCCTCACACTATAATTCTGGAATAGTTCATTTGGAGATCTGTTTTGTTTTTTTGTTTATGAAATGTGTATGGCCTGGATGGGAAGGAGGTTTAACACCGCGGATGTCAACTGGTTAATCATGTTTTTAAATATTTTTTACTTTTGTATAATAAAGATATTAATAAAAATTTCTGTTTTTATCATGTTGTAATTTCTTGGTTCTGTCACTTGGTACCTAAAAAGCCCCACTTTTTCTTTCCTGCTTGATGTGATATATAAGGGGTGTGGTACCTTATATTCAGGATCTGGTCATGATAATTTGATTTAATTTGGGTGGAGCTAGCAGTGACAGTTAGCTCCGCAAAACTGTTTACAGTTGTAACAGGGTGAGCCATGATTGGGCAGAGTCATCATGACTCATCAATGAGAATGTTAGCTTGTTTCTGACTGACACCCGATGCGTGACACAATCGCGTGGCCTGGTGGATTTAATAGGTTTTTATGGATCTTAGGTAACGCATAAAAACAAGGGTATTTAACATCTAAATATTTTAATGTGTTTTTATCAATTAATGTCCTCATAAAGGCTTGATGAATGATGGTTATAAATTCTCCATTGAAGGCGTTGCTTTCTTGTTTTGTCATTCTCTATAACTCAGAATTAGCTCACACATTTGTTCATAGTGGGGCAGTCCATCAACACGATGTTTCCCCCTGTATCTGAAGATTTAATTATAATATCTTTGTTACTTTCCAACTTCTCTATAGCCATTCTCTGCTTCCTGGTTAAATTGATCTTCTCACCTCTTTTAGCGACCAATTTTTTCAGATCTTTTGTAGTTTGTTGAAGGAAGGCCCAAATATTTGGATTTCCTTGCAGATATGGAAATTTCAGTGCTCTCTTTATATATGTGTTTGGTTTAGCCTGTATCCAATAAGTCCCTATCTCGTTATTTACATCACCACCTACTTCTTCTTCGAAAAAAAAAATTAATTCAAATGGAGACACGTTGGATCTTCAGACTAGCCCCCCGGATTAAATGATATTTTGAGTTATAGACCCTTTTTGAAGTGAATTGAGTATTGTAATATGCTGTTATAAAAGTTACTAATACACAATAAATAAAATCCTTAAATTATAATCAACATATTATTAATTTATTATAATTGTGGTTCCTTAGTTCCTGGTAGGACACCTTAAAAGCCTCATACTTCATGTATTTACATAGTTAGTCAGGTTGAAAAAAGACACAAGTCCATCGAGTTCAACCTAATAAAAAATAAATAAAAGAAGAAAAGCCTAAACAGAACACTATGCCCACAATTACCCCCTGTTGATCCAGAGGAAGGCAAAAAAACCCCTATAAAGCATGGTTCAATTTGCTCCAACAGGGGAAAAAAATTCCTTCCTGATCCCATAAGGCAATCGGATATTCCCTGGATCAACAATCTCTGATGCCTAATATACCTATAATAACTCAATATCCAGTAATATTCTGTGTATTTAGGAATACATCCAGATATTTTTTTAAACAATTTACAGAGCTAGCTAGAACTAGCTCCTGGGGGAGTCTATTCCACATTTTCACTGCTCTAACTGTGAAGAATCCTTTTCTTATGCAAAGGTTAAACCTCTTTTCCTCCAGACGCAAAGAGTGCCCCCTTGTCCTTTGCAATGACCTTAACGTGAATAATTTGGCACCAAGCTCTTTATATTGACCATTTATGTATTTATACATGGTGATCATGTCACCCCTTAGTCGCCTCTTCTCCAGAGAGAACAAATTCAGGTCAGCTAATCTTTCCTCATAGCTGAGCTCCTCCATGCCTCTTATGAGTTTAGTCGCCGTTCGCTGCACTTTCTCCAGTTCCACAATATCCTTTTTGTAAACTGGTGCCCAAAACTGAACTGCATATTCCAGATGAGGTCTTACTAATGCTTTGTACAGGGGTTGGATTATGTCTCTATCTCTGGAGTCTATAACTCTTTTAATACAAGAAAGTATTTTGCTTGCACTTGATGAAACTGTTTGCTTTTGGTGATGATCTCAGTGACAGATGTCGGTGCTCCTTATGTGATCAATTTATAAAATCTGCACTTATGGGTGTTGTGTTGCTGTATTTGTGAATTGAGGGGTGTGGTATCATGTGTCTCTTTGGTGAGATATGGTGAGATTTGGTATATATTAGGGATGTCCCGATACCGATGCTAGTACGGGTATCGGGGCCGATACAGGGCATTTTCAGGAGTACTTATACTCCTGAAAATGCATAGATCAGATACCGCGCATTTACATTTTTTTTAACTAGCTTTGGCCATTGACCCACATAGCCTCTCCCCCGGAATACCTCTCCACCAAACGCAGGCTCCCTCTCCGCTCTGACCTCTCCGGAAGTGTGACAGCATGGCGGGCGGTAAGTGTTATGTGTGGACAGTCTCTTCTCCCTGCTGGTGCTGGCTGCAGAGCTCTGTTTCCCTTTCACAGACCTCCGTAGCCAGCACGAGAAGAGACTCCAGCTGTGAATTCCCCCGCTGCCCTCATCCCCCTTTACCTTAGCTGCTGCTGCTCCTCCGTCCTTTTCAACTTGATGAAGCTGTTTCCTTTTGGTGATATATCACAATGTGTGAGATGTCCGTGCTCCCTATGTGTATTGCATTCACCCGACGTACACTGCAGATTTCACTCTCAATGAAAGAAGCGAATGTCTGTTCAGTGTGTTCACGGGGGGAGGAGAGAAGCTGTAAATCTTGCCTTCTCGCAGAATGGACCTTCTTTTCTTTTATTGAGAGGGAAAACTTCTGTGTACGTCTGGTGAGGGCATTATTATTAAACACATAAGAAGAACCTTTACAGTAATGAGTGTGCAGCGCTTAGTGCTGCTCACATATTACTGTAATCATTCTTGACCTCAAGGTCCACAGTGCAGCAGCTTTTGATTATACTCCATTTCCACCCATAAGTGCAGATTTTATAAATGTATCACATACGGAGCACCAAACATCTGTCACTGAGATACATCACCAAAAGCAAACAGTTTAATCAAGTGGAGAAGGAATTGACACTTGTAACAATAGCCAGCCTGCTATTGGATATTTTAAATTGCAATAGCCAATAGCAGGCTGGCTATTGTACCCGCCCATTGCCTGCTGTTAATCAGCAGAGAGGACCTGATTGAGAACTTTGTCTTCAGTTCCTTCCTTTGCTGATTGACAGCATGCAGTGGGTGGGTACAATAGCCAGCCTGCTATTGGCTATTGCAATGTAAAATATCCAATAGCAGGCTGGCTATTGCTCCCAGCCACTGCCTGCTGCATTTACATTCAGTGAATCCAGTGAAGTAGAAAGGTGACACTAGAGGTCTAAAAGACCCCTAATGTCACCTTAAAAGAGAACCTGTCGCCTCCAATGCACGCAGCACTGGTGAGAAACTGCCCTAAAATCATTAGTCTGTATTGTTTTAGAAAAAATGTCACATGTCCCTTTAAGAAAAATTATTGGTAATTGGTATCGGCAAGCACAGGAGGGACAGTACTTTTACTTGGTCTTGAAAAAGTGGTATCGGGACATCCCTAATATATATTAGGGATATATATTAGGGATGTCCCGATACCACTTTTTCAAGACCAAGTACAAGTACTGTCCCTCCTGTACTTGCCGATACCAATTACTGATACTTTTTCTTAAAGGGACATGTGACATTTTTGTGATATATATATATATGCAATCAGTACAATAGTTTATTGCTTTTAAGTCTTAACATGCCTTTTAAAATGTGTTGTGTAGCTGTTAGGATATGAACATTTAGAAAACTGTGATCAGTTCACAGCTGTAGTTTTATACCAGTGTGATAATAGTATATACTATGCAAGAGCAATGTTTTAGCAGGGGACAGGTACTGGAAGTATGGTAAGGGGATTTAGTTGCCAGAAGAAGAGGAAACATAATAGGCCAGAACGTAATTTCACCAACTGCTGTCCATACAGTCTTCCAATATCAAACTTGCCTGGACCTACCATTTAACCTGGAAAGTACACCTTTATGAGCCTTGTTGCTATTCCACTTGGCTTCAAAGAGCAGTAATACAAGATGATAGTAAAATAAGTGTTTTGCATAACTGTAAGCCCCCATTCACGCTTGTATACCATGACATTGCATGTTGTGTTCTTGCATGTTTGTTGCATATGGAAGCCCATTAACCCCCTGTTCACACTAGTGTAGCACAACATCACATGTTTGGGGTCCCTTACCAATGAATGGCATTGCAAATGTGACATGTTGTTTCTGCAGGATTTTGCACATGTTCACAGACTACATAAGTGTGAATAGGGCTAAATAAAATCAAAAGAACACTTTTTTTTTTGGTCACTTTAACAGTATACTGAAAGTATATCCAGGTTTTGCTTCCCTAATGCACTAGTTTAAATTCAACTCATGCAAGAAACAAAACCTAAGCAATTAAAGAAAATCCAGTGTAAGTAAAAAAAAATTACGTATTCAGTTGTGCGGCTTCATATTTCTTAACAAAGCAGTTTCTTATTAGCCTCTGAGTTGTGAAATTATCCATTCTTAGCATGGCCAATCCATGAATTTATAATAAGTCACTGTGAATTACATATAGTTTCTTTTTTAATTTCACATTAATAGGATCATTTGATTTAGAAATTCTTAGCCTTCAGTGAAAATCAACTTAAAACATATGACCAGCAAGTTAATTATATCCGTTGACTTGAGGTTTTTAGGTAAAAGCATAAATATTAGGTGTTAGTTGTATTACGCTCTAATAGGAATAACTCAATACTTTAACCAGTTAAGGACCTAGGTACTTTGTACCAAACTGCATTATCAAACTAGTACTTTGTTTTTATAGTAGAAGACATTTTAAAATTAAAATGCTAGGCAAAATGAAGAAATGGATTTATGTGTACTTGTTTTGCCTTAAAATATTTGAACATTAACATTAAATTTGTAGAAGGCAATACCACCATAACAAAGCCTTTCCTCTCCAAATAAATATATTTATTCTGTATGATAAGTATTGGCAATGCTATTGCCAAATGAATAGGCTCTTGATGTAGCCGACTTGTGGAAATGGATCTAGATTTAAACTGTTTAAAATACAATTTCCAAAACAACATATCAATTCTTTATGTAGATAAAGTATAAGAATACATATACAAATTGAAGAACAAAAATTTAATATATTGTATATTTCTTAAAACCCTTATGTGTGGTGGCTAAATTTAGCTTTCTTATTTAAGAATATATTTCCTTTTTTTCTTACATGGTGACTCTGGCAGTAACATACATCCTGAATTAGGGTGACAGATCTCACTCACTATACTGTTTCTATTAACAGCATTGTCACCCCAAACTGTTCACTTCTAATTTGAACACCTTTCACTCTACTCATCTTCATAACTGTCACAATATCCAGAAATCCGTGCCGGATTTTCACTTTGCTCCCTGGTTCTGGGCTGTCAGCCTATGGTGTCTCACAAGGCTGCAGCCAATCTGCTCTCCTCCTCCCCTATGTAGGACTTCCTCACTTGTTGCTCTTGGTGCGAGCAACAAGTCTTATGTCTTTTTCCGTACCCCTTGTGGCTCTAACTATCGCTGGGATCTTATTCCCTGCGCTTGCTATTGGATCCTTGTGCCTTTGGCTTCCCTCTACCAGCTGGTAACCCTGTTTGGCGTTATCCCCTGCTTTGCTCCTTGCGCCCCTACTATAGTATTTCCGTTGTTACCTTTAGTATATTGCTGCAGACCTTAATTGCTTTCACCTGTGTGCTGTGAGTCTCTCTATACTGCCTTCCTTGCCTCACTTCTACTGTGTTTTCCCTCTGCAGCCTTTGTCTGTTTGCTTCCTCCTATTTACTGCTTTCTTGTACTTCAATTCCGTCACTTACCTTCCAGTGTATCTTCCTTTGCTTTGCTGTCACCCCTTTACTTCTGTGCTCCTCTCTTACCTTGTGGCTGTGTTGGATTCGTCCTTATCTGCACACCCCCTGTGTGCATACATCCCTTTGTGCTTCTTTATGTACTTTTCATTCTGTTATCCTGCTTCTTTGTATGCATGTGCAACGCACA
Organism: Nanorana parkeri; assembly: GCF_000935625.1. Taxonomy (NCBI): domain Eukaryota; kingdom Metazoa; phylum Chordata; class Amphibia; order Anura; family Dicroglossidae; genus Nanorana; species Nanorana parkeri. The sequence continues at coordinate 341,028 of NW_017308200.1, read as the reverse complement.
TCTGCTTACTTTTGTACGTTACACCTTCCTGCTCCTAGGTGTGCCTTTAAGCTACTTACCCTTCCCTAGTGTCCTTGTTTAGCTACCCTCTTCAGTATACTCTGCTGTTCATTTTGCTTGTGACTTTCTCTTTCTCCCATTGTGTGCCACTGTTCCTATCTTCCTCCTCTTGGTTACAAGTTTCATCCCTACCTGTTCTTTGTATCCAGTTTCCCGGTGCTTCAACTAGTCCTTTGCGTCTGTGTGGATGCGCTAGAGGGCCGCAACCTGGAAGGTGTCCAGCAGCCAATCATCCTCACCACTAGAGGCTCTGTCGAATACCTGGCCCTTCTTAGATTCTGCGCCTCTAGTGCGTCCTGAGAACGCACAGACCAATAGTTCCTCTCTCCCTGTGACCAACCTCCCGATATCCCTCCTGTCTGTGACTCCTACCTACTCCTCAATCCCCGTAGCTTACATAATCTAGTGCCCCGGTCCCTAGACCATGACAATAACAAAGTTCTGTAGTTCACACAGGTGAACTGGGAACTTGGGATTTCATTGCAGCAGAGGCTGGGTGCAAAAGCATTTATGAGCTCCCTGGATTTCTGTCATGTTTAACAGGTTTTCTTTTGTACTTATTGAACAGATACAAAAATGTTTTTATTGGTACTATATATATAATAGATCAAAAAAGGGAACAAATAAGAAAAAGTAATTGTAAAGGTTTACATAAACCTAAAGTCAAATCTATAGACCTTATAACAGATAAGAGTTTGTTATCTCACTGCATGCACTAAAAGTACTCATCTCAATCAGCTCACAGGAAGCAGTATGATGAGTAGGTTCAGACATTTGGCAAATAAATGCCCATGTCTGAGCAAAAACAATTGAATCCATAGAGCATATAGGATCTAGGTCTTAAGGGCTGTGGTCTTACTTTAGGTGGCTTTAAGGGTCAGGGTTTTAATTTAGGGGACTTGGTTTATAGAATATATGGGGTTGGGGCATTAGATTAGGCAACATTAGGGCCATCGGCTATAGTTTAAGGAGCTTTAGGCATCAAGTATTTAAGTATAGGGGGGTTTAAATTAAAGGTGAAACCTAATTGGTTTATATTGCCAACATCTGCACATTTGTTCTCTTTTATTTTTCTAATGTTATTAATTAGCCACACATTGCTTTCTGGTCAGTAATACAAGTATACAATCTAAACATGCACTATGACTTTTTTTTGTCATTTAAGGAATACAAGCTTCACAGCCCGTGACTATTTTATTCTAGATTATAAGCTATTAAACACAATGGTTGCTAAACAATATGGAAACAAAGCAGCTTCCATGTATCTGTAGCTGCCATCTGTAATGAAGACAGTTCAGACAATTGACTGACCCATAGGGGTTGATTTACTAACCTTATAAACATGCCACAAACAAGTATACACCTCTGTAGTGTTTTCCCTCCCAGCATGATCTATTGGTGGAATCTAGACACCTTTGTAGTGTGTACACACCCAGCAGGTGTGTTGTGCAATGCCCTGCATGAATTGCAAGGTGATGTTGTGTAAATTAGCTCTACATTGTGTTGCTTGCGTTGATGAATGCAGGCATGTAAATGCATGAGCTAACCATTTTTGTCTAAACTGTGAAGCAGCATTATATATGCATCATGTGCATGATTTTTCCATATATGGCATTAGTGGAAATATGCTTTTAGAGACTTTTTGGTTGATAAATACGTTTTGCTGTGTAGAAATCACACGCACCTAGTGCGTGCGCGTGTTTAGGTTAGTAAATCACCCCCATAAAGTCAATATTTGTTTTTAATCAAATGAGTTGGGAATGTGATTGGCGGAGCCATTATTTTAAGACAACACTGGGGATGGAATTGTCCAGTTGTTGTCTATGCCTATTTTAACATTCCTTGCCATAACACATTATTTGCTGACTGTAATGCTGAGAGGTAGGTAGGCATACAGGGTGTGCTTAAGTATAGATTAAACCTATTTCAATTGTTTCATTATTTCACGTATAGCAGGTAAACTATAAGTAAATCTAATTCATAACATCTCATATAATTTTTAAAACCCAACTCTGGGCTAAATTGTTTACTAGCATTGCTGCGTGCTATAGCACTGTTCACGCATATTTACAGCGTTATGAACAGCATTTCTAACTTTATCATTAATTCAAGCTTTTTTGCACAGTCTCGCACCAAAAATGTAAGCAACTGCGTGTGCATCATGGCGTGTTTTTGCTTGGCATGTTTGTGTCTTGTGTATAAGCTTGGTAAATCAGGCCCTCAATGTCATTCAACCAATAAGACCCTTTTGGGACTGCAACGCATCATTTCCCGCTGCATCATTGCGCCCTTCATTCACACTGTACTAGTTAATCGAGTGACACTGACCTCATCACATCAGTGTCACTTTCAGAATTATTATGGACTTCACAGCCCGGAGAAAAGGTGGGCATGATATTACAAAACTGGCTTCAAGACTTCAGAAAAGCATTAATGTAAAATAAAAAGCAAAACATACTGCCAGAGGATGCCAAATGAGTGGGAGAGAGCATAGAGCTCAGGGTTGGGCAAAGTTTTTAAATCTTTCAATGAAATATTGTCTGCTGTTTCTTCTTTAAGGGCCTGTTCACATGAGTTTCAGGTCCTGATCAGGTGCGGATCAGGTGCGGATCAGCAGGCTCGGTGCTATGTGTTGTGCCGCGTTTAAGCCGCGTTTTTGATGCGTTCCAGTAAAAAAAAAAAACCTGAACGGACTGCGCACGTGAGAACTGTAGCCCATAAAACACATAGGGATACATTGGGATGCATTTTTAGTGCAGGAGCGTAAGGATCAGGTCAGCACAGAAAATGGACGTCGTGTGAACAGGCCCTTAAGGTTCTTCTGAAGGCACTTTGTTTTAGAGGGTTACAAATTGACAACACTGTGTCCCTGTCCCCCAATTGTGCTCCAACAGTGCACATTGTCACATGGATTAAAAATGCAACGCTTATAATGCTGGAGTGCATGCATGTAGACATGAAGTAGTGCAAAGAGGCTTCAGATCCTCAGCACTGGGAAGCAACAAAGAATACAAAGTTGAAAAGGTTTTTTTTTTTTTAAATGCTTTCTGATGCAGTGCTTTAGCCATTTAAATGTCATTCAGTTACGGTTTCATCTACTCTAATTCTAGGTAATATGCATAATTATTTTACAAAGCTTCACAGAAAATGATAAGCTCCTTGCAAATTCCATTTCCGTATAAATTTAGTACAGTTAAGGCATTGGTAATTATATTTTGACACATGGTACATGTGTGCACTGTCTAGTATGTGGCTGCTAACAAGAAATGCAGGTGCTTATTTTTGGCAGCCAACAGCTGCACTGGAAGGCGATCACAGTAGCCCATTATATGCATTAGCCCATGAGCTTTTGCCAAAATTAAGTTCTGCTTTATGCATTAAAGCCCTAAGTTCCAATGTCTATTTATATGTTTAACAGGAATGTACAGTAACTACAAAAAATATGACTAAACTAGTTACTAAAAGCTAAGTGCATATTTACACTTGGTGAATATTAATTTGGATCTCTCATGAAATCCTTTGCTACATCGCATTCTGCATTCCATGCACTAAGCAAAAGATATGAATTTCACTTTTATGGTTGAATCAGTATTTATTATATAACAGCAAGAGTACAGCTCATGACAACAATAAACAGGATCGTGTTAACATGTTGAAACAGCTGACAGTGCAGAGATAAACAAATAAATGCACTACATCTGTAGCAATGATGTAGGAAACATTCAAAACTGTAATAGGGGGGTCCGGAGACCACCAAAGTCCAGAAATGGATATAGGATGTCTCTGCAAAATTACTTCCGTCACCATCACCAGAAGGAAAACAGTAGGCATCAGCTGATATCCCATGTTAATGGTAGAAATTTTAAAACCCAATGAGTGAATAGAGAAAAGGAGAGGATAAAGCGTAAAAAGAAAAAAAAAGAAGAAGAGTTTAGAAAAGAAGGAAGGAGAAAAAAAGGTAGGCAGGAGAGGTGTCTGGGTGGGGGGGTTGCAGGACATATATTGCAAACAATATCAATACTAAGTGAAATCAAGGGGACCAAACAATGACTAAGGACAATTACAATTTGCGACTGAGAGCATCAGAAAAAAATGGATTCAAACAACCCAAAGATTATAAAAGGCCTCATAATTGTCAGAAGCAATGGCCAAAATGTCCTCTGCATGCATGATCTCATCCATAATGTTAACCCAGTGAGAAATAGTGGGAACAAGTCTCTTCCAAAGGGAGGGGATGACCTGGTGGGCCGTCAAAAAAACAAACTGAAGGATGGAGTGTTTCTATCTCTTTTGTGATCCAGGATAAATGGATAGAAGAGCAATTTCAGGAGAGAGTGTCAGAGCCTTTCAATAAAGGTCTGAGGCAATTTCAAAGACATGACTACAGAATGATCAAAGCAGAGGACAATTTCACCAAACATGCAGGTAAGAACTTTGCTACATCTCCAACAAGTATCCAGTACCAGAGGGAAAATATGATGAAAGATATGGATCCCTATACCATTGCAAGATAATTTTATAATTTTTCTTTTGTGTATCGCAAGACACTGACAATTTATGGGTCGGAACCCGTGTTGTAAAAGAACCCCTCGTATGACACATTTAAATGCGTCCCATTGAGCAAGGAGAGGGGTGGGGTCAGACTGGTAAATCTGAATGAAAGTGTTAATGGCATCAGCGATCATTGACTTACAAACTGAGTCTAGAAGGAGATTGTCATTCAATCTCCAAGAAAATGTTTTAGAGGAAGGGCATGGAGTGCCTATAGTCAGATGTAATGGTGCATGATTGGACCAAATGTGTAAACCAATCTGAGCAGAGGGTGATGTGTCAAGAAGGGATTGGGAAATCAAGATATAACCTATATGTTAACGATCTCCGCCATCTGCACATGCGCAACCTGCACGTTCCCGCACTGCTCGGGAACGCGCCATCCCGCGCATGCGCAGAAGCTGTAGATTACCAGCACGAAAATGTGCCATAGCCACGCACAGGAAGTGACATCACTGGCCCTATATAAACCCAGCAGCAGTACCACCATGTTGCTGGTTGATCGTCAGCTAATCCTTTTCCAGTGTTTTGTGATATCTTGCTTGATCCTTGTGACCTGGACTTCCTCGACAAACCTTGAATTCTGCCTGCCTTGACCTCGGAACTGTTATTTGACCATTCTTCAGCCTAACCCCTTTTGTACTGGAATTGCCCGCTTGGAACCTGACCTCGACTCGTCTCATAGGATTACGGCTTGCACGGTGCTCAACACCACTGGCGCTCCTGCCACTTGTTGTCCTGCTGGGCTCTGTTCCCATCATCAGAGTCTCCCAGGACACAAGGTGCAAGGGAAGCCTTCTCTCACATCCGGTCTCCCAGAAGGTACGTAACACTATACAACTAAGGGAGACATGAGCGAAGGAATAATAGGAATAATCTCTATCGACCGGGTGAAGAATTCGCCAAACATCCACTACATGAAGCTCACAGAGCATGCGTCTGACTTTGACAGAGAGCCAATGGGAATCGCCGACCTACCAGAGGAACAGTCAAAAACACCTCCCAGAATCAGGTTATGAAAGCCAAAGTCTTCCAAGATAGGCATGACTAAGGAGAGCACCTGCATAAAATTGGGAAAACACACATTAGCCAAAGTGTAAAAAACATCACAAATTTTAATCTTTAAAAATAAGAAATCTGCCATTCAGATCAATCTGCTGTTTTAAGATCTCTGGTTTGAAAGACATATGGGAAGCGATAGATACACCCTGAGATCTAGAGAGTCAGTCCTAATGGTGTATTATTAAACAAATGCCAGATGCACCACTTAGTGGTCAAAACTGAAATAATCAATGTGTTCCAGTGGAAATATCTGTAAAACTAATGTACCTACAGTGCAAAAGAAAACGTTACAGCACAGAATAGATTTCTGTGGGAAGCTGAAAACCCCCAGGCATAGTAGTCCAACCTAGAAAAGAATCAGAATCAGAAAAAACAACAAACTCCAGAGAACCACGTATTTTGAAAGAGAGCATGAAAAAGTCCACGCAGCTGGGCAGAAACGTGAATCATGTGTGGGGTTCTGGACAGGAAGACATCCTGACTTCTTTCTTTCCATGAGAAGGCTGCCAGGAAGATCCAGAAGTAAACCAGCATTAGGGGCCCAAAGTAAAGCATTGTGAATGGTGATGGATGAGTTGATGTATCATGACAGTATGCTGATTCAAAATGGTAGCATGTGCCCTAACCTGATCTCTCAGTCTAGTGTCAGAATTCTCAATATCTTCAATACATGTTCCCAAATCCCTTTTCAGCTCTGTCATTTCATATTTATCCTCCAGATTCTGCATGTATTGTTTCATATCTCTCTTAGCTGGCAGAGTTTTCATGTAAGATTCCAAGTCCCATCTGTTTTCTAGAGTTCAGGGATTTTTGTGATAGGATGTGAGAATGGAGGAAAGAGTGATCAGAACAATGTGGAGAAGGGGGGCGGTGTACAGGGCTCATCTGAGACTGCTGTTCTGTGGCCGAACTGGAGGAGAGAGAGGGAGCCGGCGCCATCTTTGCTGCACATGGAGGATAGCTGTGAGGTTGGCCATGGGAGAAAAAACTATCTATCTTCCATGGTTTACCCCCACCTGCTGTTTGCTGCCATTCTCTGCCCTTCTGCTTTCCCATTTTAAGATGTCCTATAGTTATTGCTGATCCACTGTGGTAAGTAATAGAGCCCACAGGAGCAGGAGCTAAAGAGTCCTGCAACTTACTCTGTCATGAGCCAGGCCATGCCCCTCTGTGGAGTTCTATTTATAACAGATAACTGAGCATGAGTGCTAATGAGATACAGCATAACAAGAGCCAAACATTTCTTCACGTTTGCTTAATTACATTCCTAATAGCATAAAACAAAACAAGTATTTGTACAATTTCACTGTATGTCATCGAATTATGACAGGAAAGTTGCACAGTACCAGAGAACACTAGGAGTTTTTAACATTAAACAGAAGATATAATCAAAGAATGGGGGCAGGCAGGGGAAGGAGGCAGCTCAACCAGAGTCGCAACATGTGTAGACTGCATGTGGGGAAGGGTGTGAAGTGAGGGATAGCAAAAGATACAAACATCACAACATTTTTTATTATAATTGACAATTTTTTTTAAATGCAAAGGGTCAGAGTTCTATAAGAGCAATGAACCTGTTCTATTCTCCAGCTTAAAATTCACCAAGGAATGATAAAGGCCTCATTCAGACCAATAATTTTTAGATGTAAAAGGATAGATACCCATAGGAGATCTAAACTTGGGTTAACCACCAGATTGTAACCCAGAATAAAAAAATATCAGATATACTGAGTAAAGGCCTGTCATAACATTGTACTGTGGTAATACACAGTAATGAATGTTATTTGAAGTGGTATGCTTCAGTGCCATTCACTGTGAATGGCACCCCAAAGCACTCAAATTGCAGAAGGCAGCACTACAGCTTTCTGCATTCCTTCTTGCTATCTGCTAGTTAATCTAAAGCATCACGTGTATACATTATAAGCTTGTTTTGACATTATACAATGAAAGTAAGTCAATTGTGTGATTGCCTTTGATGCAGTCATCATTTAAATTCATACACACCATGCACAGTTCCTCATTTCAAACCTAATCACATTATAATGTACCTGATAACAATCTAAATATGCACACAAGAAATGGAGGCAAGTGGAGAGACATAAAATTGTCAGGAAAGGGGAAAAAAGTTGTCAGTGTTTAAAGGTATTTTTGGAGAAAAGTGTGTATGCAAGAGACACTCGGATCTATTTTTTGTTGTGTTAGGATTTAAGCACTTTTGGGGCTTTGATGTGGGACCTGCATGCTTTTAACTTAGATAATCTACTAAAGCAGGATAGGATGAGTTTTGAAAAAAGAATTAGAGTATGTCTATAACTAAAACTTTTTTTCTTTTAGCATGTAAACTTTTTATTGTAAAGATATCCGACATAAATAGCATAAATCATAGAAGTTTTAGGTAGAAATGTACATTTAACCATTACTACAAAAGGAAAACTTATGAAATACTTACAAAATACTCTGTCAAGTCACAGCACAATACAATGAATAAGAAAAGCTGGGTTGCTTCTTAAGAGAATAAAAGAAAAGAACAAGGGGCTATTCAGTAATCATGAAGGTCAGTGTATAAGTTCCAGGTTAAGCTGGATTGCCAAGGACGTCTAGGGCACCCAAAGATCTCACAGCTTTTGAAGTGAGGTACCACTTTGTATCCTGGAATAACAGCATAGTGGTCTTCAATTGATCTACAGATAGCTCGGACAACAGGAATGGGGTCCAGGTGGAAAAAAAATGTACTAGTGTTATGTGAGTGCAATTGGGCATCCAGTCTATCGAATGTCAATAGGTTGTGAAGGAGGCCTTTCAGGGAGGCTAGCGAGGGTGGGGGGGGGTTTAGCCAATTTGTCAGTATTGCCTTCTTGGCCACCACCATACATAAGTGTCCCCATTGAGAGAGACTTCTAAGGGTAGAGGATGTTGAGGGAGTAGGGGCATGAAATAGGCAGAGGGTAGTGGGGGGAGTTCTCTGAATGCCTGAGTGCATATTAACATAAGAAATTACATCTAACCAGAATGTTTGAATGGAGGGACAGAGCCAAATTAAGTGGTCTAGGTCTGGTGAGGTGGCTTGGCATTTGGGGCAAGAAGTCAACCAGTTTGGGGGCGTGTGCTTAAAACGTAAGTTAAAGGTATAATATGCTCTATGAATCAACTTAAACTGGATTTCTCTCCAGGATTCACAAATAATGGCTTTCCGGAGCGCGATCCAACCCTTCAATAAGAGTTGTGCCGTGTCATCTGGTGTGATATCCAGAAGTGATGCCCATCTACTAATATGTAAGGGAAAAGATTGTTCAGGGAGAGAAGGGAGAGTGGAATGTATGGAGTGGACAATAGTCGACAGCGGCATCTTTCTAGCTGGAGATAGGAGAATGTTATGTAAGGTTATGTAGCGTTGACAGCTAGTTCCGCCCAATTGTGTAGTTTACCGACATCTAATAGGCAGGTCATGATTGGGCAGAGTCATCATGACTTTGCCCAATCATGGCTCTAATTCAATACTGAGCCCTGATTGTGCAAAGTCTTGCACCTGATCTGTGGTCAGGTGCAGGACTTTAACAAATCAGAGCTTCAGAGGGCATTTTTATGAAACAAAGCTATGTAACAGAGCCATGTCTAGTGCGTGTGCAAACCTTACCCCCTCATCACCTCTCTGGTTGAAGAGTCTTGCCAAAGAGAGAAATCTTGAGCATGGCAAGGCTGGCCACAATGCTTTGCCAAATGAGGCAGTTGTTAGGGTTTAGGGGTCTTAGGGGTATCTAGGTATGGGTAGAGTTAAGGGAATGGCTGGCGGTAGGTGTGGGTGGTGATAAGGATGGTCAAAATACATGAACAATGACTGTGGTTGATTGGCTGCAGCCACTATAAGGTCAAAAAATGCTATCCCAGCTCCTTTGTCAAAAGTCGATTGAGTAATCAACATACACTATATTGCCAAAAGTATTGGGACACCCCCTCCAAATCATTGGATTCAGGTGTTCCGTGAAATATCCTTGCTACTAAATATTCCACGGTCAACTGTTAGTGGTATTATAACAAAGTGGAAGCAACTGAGAACAACAGCAACTTAGCCACAAAGTGGTAGGCCACGTAAAATGACAGAGCTGGGTCACCACATGCTGAAGCGCACAGCGCACAGAAGTTACCAACTGTCGGCAGAGTCAATAGTGACAGACCTCCAAACTTTGTGTGGCCTTCAGATCGGCACAACAACAGTGCATAGAGAGCTTCATGGAATGGGTTTCCATGGCCGCATCCAAGCCTTACATCACCAAGTGCAATGCAAAGAGTCGGCTGCTGTGGTGTAAAGCACGCCGCCACTGGACTCTAGAGAAGTGGAGGAGTGTTCTCTGGAGTGATGAATCACGCTTCTCTGTCTGGCAATCCGATGGACGTGTCTGGGTTTGGCGGTTGCCAGGAGAACGGTACTTGCCTGACTGCATTGTGCCAAGTGTAAAGTTTGGTGAAGGGGGGATTATGGTGTGGGATTGTTTTGCAGGGGTTGGGCTTGGCCTCTTAGTTCCAGTGAAGGGAACACTTAAGGCATCAACATACCAAGACATTTTGGACAATTTCATGCTCCCAACTTTGTGTGGAACAGTTTTGGGATGGCCCCTTCCTGTTCCAACATGACTGCGCACCAGTGCACAAAGCAAGGTCCATAAAGACATGGATGAGCGAGTTTGAGGTGGAGGAACTTGACTGGCCTGCACAGGTCCTGACCTCAACCCGATAGAACACCTTTTGGATGAATTAGAGCGGAGACTGCGAGCCAGGCCTTCTCGTCAACATCACTATGTGACCTCACAAATGCGCTTCTAGAAGAATGGTCAAACATTCCCATAGACACACTCCTAAAGCTTGTGGACAGCCTTCCCAGAAGAGTTGAAGCTTTTATAGCTGCAAAGGGTGGGCCAACTCAATATTGAACCCTGCAGACTAAGACTGGGATGCCATTAAAGTGTTGTACGTGTAAAGGCAGGCGTCCCAATACTTTTGGCAATATAGTGTACGTCAAGCTGGCAGGGCCACGCACTAAGAATTTTGACTGATTTCTGATAATAGGCCTGAAATTCTGACAGTATATGGACAGCTTTTTAACAATCTTAAATTACTGCTCCAAGGGAGCATGAATTGTATGATCCTTAGGAAAACTGTAAATCTGGATGCACATATTTTAAAATGCTGAGAATTGTCATTGAATGGAAGAGATCAGATTTGCCTAGTTTATTAGGTACAGATTTCTGTTCATGGTCAGCCAAAGAAAAAAAAAAGAGGAAGAAATGTTTACAGCTTTGATACTGCCCCTGTTGCTAACCGCCTGCTCCTCATATTCCTTATAGTAATTGGTAAATACAGCCACAGCTACATTCCTAATTGGTGTTGCACTTTTATTGAAAACTCCTTTGATTACAATTTTGCTTCCAATGGAGGAGTACACGCCCATGTAATTTGATCCTTAAATGTCAGCCTGCCAAAACCAATTTTCTGTCTTTCCAGTCACTTTCTAATGTTTTTTTTAAATAAAATTCTGAGAAATAAAGACCTTGGCACCACAATGATTTTGCTTATCCTAACATTAATATAATGTTCAAAGTAAACCCAAATCCACTGGAGGCAATTCAATTATAAGGCTGCTGTCTAAGGAGTATTACCACACCACAGATAACTCATGTCAGTTCGTATAAATTATGAACTAGTACATTCAGTTTTGTATTCGAGCAATGTAGTCTTTCAGTGTATCAATTTCATGGAACCCTATCTCTCTATACAAATAAGTTAAAGACACTCCACTGCTGACAGCTCAGTTTCTATTAAACATAGGCCCATACAGACAAGTTATTACTTGTCCTGTAGCAGCATTTCATTTAATTAAGAGCCATGTGTGCCAGCATAGCAGACAATCCATCAAGGAGAAATTTGAAGGTACTGTACAGTAAAAATGTAACCAAACTGGGAAGTATAAAAAACAGTACATGAATCGATCCTCTTTAAAATCGTTCGTTCTTACGATGGAGCACATGAGCAGGTCATGTCTAAGTAAGAACTGTCTATTTAGATTATTATCTTAATAAATTGGGAGGTATATAAAGAGGGAAACCTTTTAGCATGACTTATGTGGGCAACGGACACACCCTTGCTACACCTCCCATTTGGTGGACTATGAAGAATTAATTGTTTTTTTTCTTTTCTTTTTTTTACTAACTTCTCAAAATAACAAATGTCAAAATTTAGAGGCTGAATTAAAGATTTAGTGCGGTAAAACACTTAGAAAAGTTAAACAGTTAAATTTTATAGAGGTCTATACATTGACCAAAAATCGTAAAAACTGAGGAAGAAAGAACAGAGGTATTGGGTTTCAAAAACGGGCACTGCTAGGGACGTGGTTTGCACATGACGCCGAGTGGACGCACCTAACTTGGGCTCAGTCCACCACCCCGAGCAATCCTACCTACTACCACTCTATTGCCCACATTTTCAGCTGGCAACCATCACCACTCACCATGGGCAAGACCTCGGGCAGCAAGGACTCGGCCAAACAACCAGGTAGTGGCACCATCAAGCACCTTTTGGATACCGAACACCTCTTCACCTGACCATGCTGCTGGGCACACATCGCGGGGACACGACCCTGGTGCGGCCTTGCCACCCTCCGGTGTCCCTTCGTCTGACTGTTCCCATTCCCCCGCCTTTTCCTCCGCTTCTCAGGACTCGGATCGAGGATCGGACATGTCAATCGCAACGCTGGCTAAAACACTGCCTAGCAAATCAGACCTAGCCGAGATGTTCTCCCGCCTCAAAAACTAATTGAAATCCAAAATCTCTTCTGTTAAAGCAGAGATGTCCCCTGCTTTGCAAAGGGTGGAGGAAGTTGAGACCTGGCTTGACATCCATGTCCTGGCTATAAAAACTGCAGACACACAGCAAAAATGCACAGCTAGCCATGCTATCCACCCTACACAAGCTGGAAAATCAGGAAAATGGGAACTGCCCCAACAACCTGAGGATTCGAGGCCTACCCGAAGCCACCTGTGATGTTGACCTTGCTGACATGCTTCGCGGCATTTTCATTGACCTCCTGGGACATTCCCCTACCTCATCCCTGCTTTTTGACCTTGCACACCGGATGCTCCATCCTCGCTCCAGAGCTGGTGAGGCACCCAGAGATGTTATTGTACGATTTCAGTACAACACTGATAAGGCGCTGTTGATGGACCGTCTCAAGGGCACAGCTGAAGTAGAGTTTGATGGGGCCAAATTGCGCATCTTCCCTGATTTAGCTTTCGAGCCCCTTTCAAGGAGACATGCCCTGAAACCCCTGCTTCAACTGCTGTGGGACAACAACACAGTGGCGGAACTACCATCGGTGCAGCCGGTGCGGCCGCACCAGGGCCTCAGCCTGGGGGGACAAGCACAGTCCCAGTGCATAGATGGTGGGACTTGCCGGATCGGTATCCAGCGGCCGGCGGGCCCCCAGTCTCTGCCCTGGGAGTGTCGGATCATCCGTTCATCCAACACTCCCGGCGCAGAGATTGGGCCCTCCGGCCACCGGATACTGATCCAGTGCTTTTCGGCGGCCGGCAAGTCCCACCATATATGCACCGGGACTGTGCTGGGCCCCCTCAGGCTGAGGCTCTGGTGTGAGGCCTCCCACTTCCAGGGGACTCGCCCGCAGTCGCCACCGTAATGATCTACATGCGCTGTATGTACGCCCCTTCACCAAGCGGGAGTCCCGGTAAACGCCGATGTACTGGGAATACCTTCCGCCAGTTCAAAGCACAGCGTGAAGAAACAGTTGCCGGCTCAGAAGCAAGTGAGGGAAGCGGGGACATAGGATATCCCTGCCCCCTCACCATTCTACAATTCTGCCGCTCCAGTATCGGAGGTAAGAGATGCGATGTAGAGGAGGGCCTCTGGAGAAGGGGGGGTTGATAAGGGACAGGGGGACGATGTGATCGAAAGGGGTGTTGAGGAGAGGTGATAAGGGACAGGGGGACGATGTGATCGGAAGAGGGGGCTGAGGAGATGTGAAAAGGGACAGGGGGATGATGTGAT